>NC_091980.1:3451262-3512977 GCF_044704955.1 Pristiophorus japonicus | reverse complement strand
CGAAGCACCCCGGGGTGCACAGAAATGCATCTGCGTTCTTTTCTCTAAGACTGCTGATGAATTATTCGGAAGTACGAGATTACGGTCAGCAGAATAAATAGAGGAAGCAGGGAGCCGAGCGGTAATCTGTGCCCCACAGCTGGGTGGCAAGCTGCAAACATCTGGCATGTACACAGTGCGGGGAACAAGCCGGTCCCAAACCCACCCAATACTAACACCCCGCGACCCCCACACCACCCCCACCGCGCACCCGACACCACCCCCCCCCCGACCCCCGACACCACCCCCACCCCGCCTGACCCCCGACACCACCCCCCCTCGACCCCCGACACCACCCCCACCCCGCCTGACCCCCGACACCACCCCCCCCCGACCCCCGACACCACCCCCCCCTCGACCCCCGACACCACCTCCCCCTCGACCCCCGACACCACCCCCCCCTCGACCCCCGACACCACCTCCCCCTCGACCCCCGACACCACCCCCCCTCGACCCCCGACACCACCCCCCCCCTCGACCCCCGACACCACCTCCCCCTCGACCCCCGACACCACACCCCCCCCTCGACCCCCGACACCACCCCCCCTCGACCCCCGACACCACCCCCCCCTCGACCCCCGACACCACCTCCCCCTCGACCCCCGACACCACCCCCCCCTCGACCCCCGACACCACCTCCCCCTCGACCCCCGACACCACCTCCCCCTCGACCCCCGACACCACCTCCCCCTCGACCCCCGACACCACCCCCCCTCGATCCCCGACACCACCCCCACCCCGCCTGACCCCCGACACCACCCCCACCCCGCCTGACCCCCGACACCACCCCCACCCCGCCTGACCCCCGACACCACCCTCACCCCGCCTGACCCCCGACACCACCCCCCGCGACCCCCGACACCACCCCCACCCCGCCTGACCCCCGACACCACCCCCACCCCGCCTGACCCCCGACACCACCCCCCCTCGACCCCCGACACCACCCCCCCCTCGACCCCCGACACCACCCCCCCCTCGACCCCCGACACCACCCCCACCCCGCCTGACCCCCGACACCACCCCCACCCCGCCTGACCCCCGACACCACCCCCCCCTCGACCCCCGACACCACCCCCCCCTCGACCCCCGACACCACCCCCCCCTCGACCCCCGACACCACCCCCCCTCAACCCCCGACACCACCCCCCCCTCGACGCCCGACACCACCCCCCCCTCGACGCCCGACACCACCCCCCCTCGACCCCCGACACCACCCCCCCCTCGACCCCCGACACCACCCCCCCCTCGACCCCCGACACCACCCCCCCCTCGACCCCGCTATCACTCACCCCCCCCAACCACCGGATACCACTCTCCCTCCACCCACAGTTACCTCGATCAGCACCGTGGTCTTGAGCTGCTCCAGGCACCCCTGGGTGCTGGTGACCAGCTGCTCCAGCTGCTCCAGGCCGGAGCTCAGCTGCTTGACGTGCCTCGCGAGGGTGTCCAGGGCCGAGGACTCATCCTGCTGAAGCTGGCCCCGTAGCAAGCTCTCCTCCTTCCACAGGCTCTGGTGCATCTTCTCAAAGTCCGCTCGCACCTTCCGCTGGAGCTCGGCCGCCTCCCTCTGTAAAACACCAGCCGTTTCTCAGACACTCCCAACATCCCCCCGTCACTCCGCAGCGCTGCACGGCACGGCACAGGAGGAGCCCATTCCGCCCACCCTGTGCCGGCTGTGTGACAGAACGATCCAATCAGTCCCACTCCCCCCCCGCGGCCCGGAAATTCTTTCCTTTCAGTATTTATCCCATTCCTATTTGAATGTAACGATCAACAACCTCTGCGGAATATTCCCTCCTCCGTCGGGCCAATCACAGCCCATACGGCCGTCCGTTAGCTCACCACACACCAGGAGCTGAAGGCTGATTAAGACCAATCCCGGCGGAACGTTACCTTGATTCCCACAATCTTTTCCTCGTCTCGTTTCATCATCATCACAAAATTATCCACTTGGTCCCGGTGACATTTCAGGACATCATTCAGCTGTTTCTGAAATAGAATCGAGGAGCGAGAGGGTCAGTGCTGAACATCCCGGCTCAACCCAATCCCGCAAAGATCAATAGGCTTACAAAACAATGTTTGCACTCAGTAATTCAACTGCTGGGTTTTGGGATTGTCTTATGTGGGCTGGGTGGGGTAGAGTACTGCACGGGGTTAGATACAGAGTAAAGCTCCCTCTACACTGTCCCATCAAACACTCCCAGGGCAGGTACAGGAGGTTAGATACAGAGTAAAGCTCCCTCTACACTGTCCCATCAAACACTCCCAGGGCAGGTACAGGGGGTTAGATACAGAGTAAAGCTCCCTCTACACTGTCCCATCAAACACTCCCAGGGCAGGTACAGGAGGTTAGATACAGAGTAAAGCTCCCTCTAGTTGGGTGAGGTTATGATGTGGATAGAGAACTGGTTGGCAGACAGGAAGCAGAGAGTCGGGATAAACGGGTCCTTTTCAGAATGGCAGGCAGTGACTAGTGGAGTGCCGCAGGGCTCAGTGCTGGGACCCCAGCTCTTTACAATAAGCATCAATGATTTAGATGAAGGAATTGAATGTAATATCTCCAAGTTTGCAGATGATACTAAGCTGGGTGGCGGTGTGAGCTGTGAGAAGGATGCTAAGAGGCTGCAGGGTGACTTGGACAGGTTAGGTGAGTGGGAAAATGTATGGCAGATGCAGTATAATGTGGATAAAAACACGAAGGCAGAATATTATCTGAATGGTGACAGATTAGGAAAAGGGGAGGTGCAGTGAGACCTGGGTGTCATGGTACATCAGTCATTGAAAGTTGGCATGCAGGTACAGCAGGCGGTGAAGGCGGCAAATGGTACGTTGCCCTTCATAGCGAGGGGATTTGAGTATAGGAGCAGGGAGGTCTTACTGCAGTTGTACAGGGCCTTGGTGAGGCCTCACCTGGAATATTGTGTTCAGTTTTGGTCTCCTAATCTGAGGAAGGACATTCTTTCTATTGAGGGAATGTAGCGAAGGTTCACCAGACTGATTCCCGGGATGGCAGGACTGACATATGAGGAGAGACTGGATCGACTGGGCCTGTATTCACTGGAGTTTAGAAGAATGAGAGGGGATCTCATAGAAACATATAAAATTCTGACGGGACTGGACAGGTTAGATGCAGGAAGAATGTTCCCGATGTTGGGGAAGTCCAGAACCAGGGGACATAGTCTAAGGATAAGGGGTTAGCCATTTAGGACCAAGATGAGGAGAAACTTCTTCACTCAGAGTTGTTAACCTGTGGAATTCCCTACCGCAGAGAGTTGTTGAGGCCAGTTAATTGGATATATTCAAGAGAGAGTTAGATATGGCCCTTACGGCTAAAGGGATCAAGGGGTATGGAGAGAAAGCAGGAAAGGGATACTGAGGTGAATGATCAACCATGATCTTATTGAATGGTGGTGCAGGCTCGAAGGGCCGAATGGCCTACTCCTGCACCTATTTTCTAATGTTTTTGTGTTGCAGAAACAAGGTGGGTATTTGGAGTTAAGATACAGATCAGCCATGATATAACAGAGCAGGCACGAGTGGCTGGCTTGACCCACTCCTGCTCCTCATCTTCTGACAATGCCCCAAAACTTTTTAGTCCCAACGTTAGTATAAGTCTCCAACTGTACCGGTGACATTTCCACCAAATACGGTGGAGCGTCTGTGAATGGGTCCAGACAATAAGGGACTGGGCGGAGACAGCCAATATACACTCCACACCTCGCTGCTCAGAGCAGACTCATCACCTCATTGGATTCAAACGCAAAATACCGCGGAGGTTGGAATCTGAAATAAAAGCAGAAGATGCTGGAAATACTCAGCGGGTCAGGCAGCATCTGTGGAGAGAGAAACAGAGTTAATGTTTCGGGTCGATGACCTTTCCTCAGCTCTGATGAAGAGTCATCAGCCTGAAACACTAACTCTGTTTCTCTCTCCACAGATGCTGCCTGACCCGATGAGTATTTCCAGCATTTTCTGTTTTTATATCATCTCTTTGTTCTCAGAGAACTGGAATCCAGGTCGCCAGGGGTGAAAGGTTAGTGCTTAATGCTCGCCCACAGGGCTAGGTTTACATCAGAGATAAAAAAAGACTTTCATCTTTATCGTGCCTTAAATATTTATCCCTCAATCAACGGAAACAGATTATCTGCTCATTATCACATTGCTGTTTGTGGGAGCTTGCTGTGCGCAAATTGGCTGCCGCATTTCCCACATTACAACAGTGACTACACTCAAAGTATTTCATTGGCTGTAAAGCACTTTGGGACATCCGATGGTCACAAAAGGCGCTATATAAATCCAAATCCTTTTTTAGTTCAATACTCCTCTCTGTCCCAGAGGCAAGGAGTTAACATGCATTAAGTGAGAAAATATTTGCTTATTTCGCAATGCAATGGGGATTGTGTCACGCGGGAAGCTGGAAGGGGATAACGTCAATCAGATAAGGAACTATCCAGCCAGCCTGTGTAATACTGAGAGTCACAGCGACCAGGGCAAGGGAGGAATGCACTTACTGAAAAACACAGCCCATCAGAGACCAACGGTCACTGGACAGTGGGACTCGTGACCGACACCACACTCCACCCTCAACCCAGTACCCATTACAGGAAGCGGGGGCCCCTCCTGCAGTGTGAGCACAACATTCACCATGCTGCAGCGCGCCCTGTGTGACACGTCATGGGGCAGATGGGGAGGGGACTGGGGCAGGGGTCCCGTCCCTCGCCACCCCCTTGCCGCGCGAGAGACTTCCCTCGTCACGGTCACCCGTGGCTGTGCGATCTCGCCCAGTGGACGTTCTCTCGCACCCGCAAGGTCGGACAGCGGGCATATACAGACCGCTCGCTCTCCGGCGACAGAACTCTCCGCAAGAGATGGCCAAGCACGCACACCAACCGACCTACCCACGCATGTGGGCACAATCACCCACCTGTACCCACACATGCACCACACAAGCACTCACACGCACCCCACTCACGCACTTGCACAAACGCACAAACACGTGCTCGCACGCACCACCCACACACACACACACGCTTACGCGCACCACGCACACACACACGTGCTCGCGCGCACCACACACACACACACACACACACACACACACACACGTGCTCACGCGCACCACGCACACACACCCACGTGCTCGCGCGCACCACACACACACACGTGCTCGCGCGCACCACACACACGATTTTCTGCGCAAATCACTAGTGATCAGCAGCCAGAACCCTGGCTGATGTTCCCCCCCCAATTCCCCCTTTTCCACCCCTCCTCAAGAACAGACCCTCACTATAGCCCCTAATGCCAGCCCCTGCTATGTTACAAGAAATAGGAGCAGGAGTCGGCCCTACAGCCCCTCGAGCCTGCTCCGCCATTCAATACGATCATGGCTGATCTGACCATGGACTCAGCTCCACTTCCCCACTCGCTCCCCATAACCCTTCACTCCCTCATCGCTCAAAAATCTGCCTAATGATCTGCAGACCCAGCAATGGACACCGCTCCACCCACAGTGAATCAGCCACTTGTGACTCATCCTGAAAGAAAACCTCGAGTTAAGGTCAAGTATTTTTTTTTAAAAAGCACAGTACACAGAACGAATTGCCTTTCCATACAACCCTACAATCAGGTTTGACCTTCAGTACGGGGACTAGGCCGAGAATCGGCGGGGAGGACACTTTAATCAATTCAGGCCTACACAGCGAGGCTGCAGATGGGTTTGAACACAGCAGACCTCCAGTTTGATTATTTATACAGACACACAAGCAATCAGCATACCCCTCAAACACAGGTCAGGTTTACAATACTTGGTGCTTAAAAACAATTAGTTTGGGAGTTGAATTTCTACAAGACAATCGGCAAGAAATTCTTGGAGCCATAATTGCACCTTCTGTAAACTGCTCGTCGCCTGCTGATAATCCATAGTTTAAAAAAAAATTACCCAATCATTTGAATTAAGGAACATAAATAACTCAGGAAAGCAGGATTTTAATGAATCACAGAATGTTACCGCACAGAAGGCCATTGGGCCCATCGAGCCTGTGCCGGCTCTGTGACAGAGCGATCCAATCAGTCCCACTCCCCCCGCTCTTTCCCCACAGCCCCGCAAATGTTTCCCCTTCAAGTATTTAACCAATTCCCAGTTTGAAAGTTACTATTGAATCTGCTCCCACCACCCTTTCAGGAAGCGCGTTCCCGATCACAACAACTCGCTGCGTAAACACATTCTCCTCATCTCCCCCTCGGGTTCTTTTGCCAATCGCCTTCAATCTGTGTCCCTCTGGTTACCGAGCCTCCTGCTCCCGGGAACAGTGCCTCCTTATTTACTCTCTTAAAACTCCTCGTGATTTTGAATCAACAGAAAATTCAGTGTTGCTTAATTCTGATTAAGAGTAGACGGTAATGATTTTTGAAATTCAGTCACTTCTCACAAAGCCAAACACAGCAGCCAATTTGCGCACAGCAAGATCACAAAAAGCAGTAAATGAGGTGAATGACCAATCTCTCTGTTCGAGTGGGGTTGTTTTAGGGGGAATGTTGGCCAAGTGACCAGGAATATTTGAGGATGAGGAACGGACAGGGTTACAGACAAACAGCGGTGGAGTAGGACTAGGCATACAGAATACTTGCCTTTATTAGCCGAGGCATAGAATACAAGAGCAGGGGGATTATGCTTGAACTGTATAAAACACTGGTTAGGCCATAGCTAGAGTACTGCGTGCAGTTTTGGTCACCACATTACAGGAAAGATGTGATTGTACCAGAGTGGGTGGAAAGGAGATTTTTGAGGATGTTGCCCGGACTGGAGAATTTTAGCTATGAGGAAAGATTGGATAGGCTGGGTCTGTTTTCTTTGGAACAGAGGAGGCTGAGGGGAGACCTGATTGAGGTGTATAAAATTATGAGGGGCCTGGATAGAGTGGATAGGAAGGACCTGTTTCCCTTGGCAGAGGGGTCAACAACTAGGGGGCCTAGATTTAAAGTAATTGGGGGGAGGTTTAGAGGGGATTTGAGGGGAAATGTCTTCACCCAGAGGGTGGTGGGGGTCTGGAACTCACGGCCTGAAAGAGTGGTAGAGGCAGAAACCCTCACCACATTTTAACAGTACTTGGATGTGCACCTGAAGTGCCGTAACCCACAGGGGTACGGACCAAGAGCTGGAAAGTGGGATTAGGCTGGGTAGCTTTTTGTCGGTCGACATGGACACGATGGGCCGAATGGCCTCCTTCCGTGCTGTAAATTTCTCTGACGAGATCTATAATTTCTCGCTCCTTGAATAGAACTCTGATTTATGTCAAAGAACCAAGGAGCAAACATTAAATAACAAATCTTCTGCTGATTACATCAAAATTTAATTAAGACTTATATTTCTATAGCGCCTGTTACAACCCCCTGACATCCCAAAGAGTTCATCAGCCAATGAAGTTTTTTGACGTTTGGTCACAGCTGTAATGGAGGAAAGGCGGCAGCCATTTTGCACAGCAAGCTCCCACACACAGCAATGTGATAATGACCACATCACCTGTTTTAGTGATGTTTATTGAGGGATCAATATTGGCCCCAGGACACCGGGGAGAACTCCCCTGCTCTTCTTCAAAATAGTGGCCGTGGGATCTTTTACATCCACCTGAGAGAGCAGACGGGGCCTCGGTTTAACGTCTCATCCGAAAGACAGCACCTCCGACAGCGCGGCGCTCCCTCAGCATTGCCCCTCCGACAGTGCAGCACTCCCTCAGTACTGCCCCTCCGACAGTGCGGCGCTCCCTCAGTACTGCCCCTCCGACAGTGCGGCGCTCCCTCAGTACTGCCCCTCCAACAGTGCGGCGCTCCCTCAGTACTGCCTCTCCGACAGTGCGGCGCTCCCTCAGTATTGCCCCTCCGACAGTTCAGCACTCCCTCAGTACTGCCCCTCCGACAGTGCGGCGCTCCATCAGTACTGCTCCTCCGACACTCCCTCAGTACTGCCCCTCCGACAGTGTAACGTCCCTCAGTCCTGCCCCTCCGACACTCCCTCAGTACTGCCCCTCCGACAGTGCGGCACTCCCTCAGTACTGCCCCTCCGACAGTGCGGCACTCCCTCAGTACTGCCTCTCCGACAGTGCGGCGTTCCCTCAATACTGCCCCTCCGACAGTGCGGCGCTCCCTCAGTACTGCCCCTCCGACAGTGCGGCGCTCCCTCAGTACTGCCCCTCCGACAGTGCGGCGCTCCCTCAGTACTGCCCCTCCGACAGTGCGGCGCTCCCTCAGTACTGCCCCTCCGACAGTGCGGCACTCCCTCAGCACCGCCCCTCCGACAGTCCCCTGAATTGAAGGTGCGCTCCGCTGACCGCTCCGCCCCGCCCTGCGCCCAGCTCACCTGCAGCTTGAGGCGGAAGTCCTGGGTGCTCGCCCCTCTCACCCTCTCCACCACCCCGGACACCAGGAAATTGGTGCGGAAGGTCTTGGAGCTGAACTGGCGGCGGCACTGGGGGCAGGTAACGGCGGTGCGGGAACCCTGCCAGAAGCGCAGGATGCATTCCTTGCAGAAGTGGTGCATGCACTCCAACATCACCGGCTCCTGGAACATCTCACAGCAGATACAGCAGGTCAACTCGTCCGTCACCCCCTCCATCCTGCCCCCGCACCAACTCCGCAAACTTTGCACCAACTTTTCCCAACTCCCCAGAAATTTTCCTTCACTTTCAGCACGCAATAACTTTCGCTTTCCCCCAACTCTCCGCCCACTGTCTTGTTGCCGTTAACTGTGCAACCAATGAAGTCTCAGATTGCAGCCGTCCATCAAGCGACTGGGCAGCCCTCTGAGCCAGTCACACATCGACTCGGAGCTGCTGAGGCTGGAGGTGGGACTGACAGACACACTCTGGGACAGACATCGGAGCCATTGCCGGATCTCAAATTGAAATCACCATTTAAGGGCAAGGAGAGCTCAGAGCAGGGGTGAATCCACTTCATGTGTGTATGACATGCCCTGTAAATACTGACACACTCCCCGGGGACCCCCTGTAAATACTGACACACTCCCCAGTGACACCCTGTAAATACTGACACACTCCCCGGGGACACCCTGTAAATATTGACACACTCCCCGGGGACCCCCTGTAAATACTGACACACTCCCCGGGGACACCCTGTAAATACTGACACACTCCCCGGGGACACCCTGTAAATATTGACACACTCCCCGGGGACACCCTGTAAATACTGACACACTCCCGGGGGACACCCTGTAAATACTGACACACTCCCCGGGGACACCCTGTAAATACTGACACATTCCCGGGGACCCCCTGTAAATACTGACACACTCCCCGGGGACACCCTGTAAATACTGACACACTCCCCGGGGACCCCCTGTAAATACTGACACACTCCCCGGGGACACCCTGTAAATACTGACACACTCCCCGGGGACACCCTGTAAATACTGACACACTCCCGGGGACCCCCTGTAAATACTGACACACACCCAGGGACCCCCTGTAAATACTGACACACTCCCGGGGACCCCCTGTAAATACTGACACACTCCCGGGGACCCCCTGTAAATACTGACACACTCCCCGGGGACACCCTGTAAATACTGACACACTCCCGGGGACCCCCTGTAAATACTGACACACACCCAGGGACCCCCTGTAAATACTGACACACTCCCCGGGGACACCCTGTAAATACTGACACACTCCCCGGGGACACCCTGTAAATACTGACACACTCCCCGGGGACCCCCTGTAAATACTGACACACTCCCGGGGACCCCCTGTAAATACTGACACACTCCCCGGGGACCCCTTGTAAATATTGACACACTCCCGGGGACCCCCTGTAAATACTGACACACTCCCCGGGGACCCCCCTGTAAATAGTGACACACTCCCAGGGACACCCTGTAAATACTGACACACTCCCAGGGACCCCCTGTAAATACTGACACACTCCCCGGGGACACCCTGTAAATACTGACACACTCCCGGGGACCATTTGTAAATACTGACACACTCCCCGGGGACCCCCTGTAAATACTGACACACTCCGGGGACCTCCTGTAAATACTGACACACTCCGGGGACCTCCTGTAAATACTGACACACTCCCGGGGACCTCCTGTAAATACTGACACATTCCCCGGGGACACCCTGTAAATACTGACACACTCCCCGGGGACACCCTGTAAATACTGACACACTCCCCGGGACCCCCTGTAAATACTGACACACTCCCAGGGACCCCCCTGTAAATACTGACACACTCCCTGAGGACACCCTGTAAATACTGACACACTCCCAGGGACCCCCTGTAAATACTGACACACTCCCTGAAGACACCCTGTAAATACTGACACACTCCCCGGGGACACCCTGTAAATACTGACACACTCCCGGGGACACCCTGTAAATACTGACACACTCCCGGGGACCCCCTGTAAATACTGACACACTCCCGGGGACCTCCTGTAAATACTGACACACTCCCGGGGACCTCCTGCAAATACTGACACACTCCCGGGGACACCCTGTAAATACTGACACACTCCCCGGGGACACCCTGTAAATACTGACACACTCCCAGGGACCCCCTGTAAATACTGACACACTCCCCGGGACCCCCTGTAAATACTGACACACTCCCAGGGACCCCCTGTAAATACTGACACATTCCCCGGGGACTCCCTGTAAATACTGACACACTCCCGGGGACCCCCTGTAAATACTGACACACTCCCCGGGGACACCCTGTAAATACTGACACACTCCCTGGGGACACCCTGTAAATACTGACACACTCCCGGGGACACCCTGTAAATACCGACACACTCCCCGGGGACACCCCCTGTAAATACTGACACACTCACTGGGGACACCCTGTAAATACTGACACACTCCCCGGGACACCCTGTAAATACCGACACACTCCCCGGGGACACCCTGTAAATACTGACACACTCCCCGGGGGCCCCCTGTAAATACTGACACACTCCCCGGGGACACCCCCTGTAAATACTGACACACTCCCCGGGGACACCCTGTGTAAATACTGACACACTCCCCGGGTACAACCCCTGTAAATACTGACACACTCCCCGGGGACACCCTGTAAATACTGACACACTCCCCGGGGACTCCCTGTAAATATTGACACACTCCCGGTGACCCCCTGTAAATACTGACACACTCCCCGGGGACACCCCCTATAAATACTGACACACTCCCAGGGACCCCCTGTAAATACTGACACACTCCCAGGGACCCACTGTAAATACTGACACACTCCCTGGGTACTCCTTTTAAATACTGACACACTCCCAGGGATCCCCTGTAAATACTGACACACTCCCCGGGGACCCCTGTAAATACTGACACACTCCCTGGGGACCCCCCTGTAAATACTGACACACTCCCAGGGACCCCCTGTAAATACTGACACACTCCGTGGGGGACCCCCTGTAAATACTGACACACTCCCTGGGGACCCCCCTGTAAATACTGACACACTCCCAGGGACCCCCTGTAAATACTAACACACTCCCCGGGGACCCACTGTAAATACTGACACACTCCCTGGGGACCCCCTGTAAATACTGACACACTCCCAGGGACCCCCTGTAAATACTGACACACTCCCCGGGGACCCACTGTAAATACTGACACACTCCCTGGGGACCCCCCTGTAAATACTGACACACTCCCTGAGGACCCCCTGTAAATACTGACACACTCCCGGGGACCCCCCGAAAATACTGACACACTCCCCGGGGACCCCCTGTAAATACTGACACACTCCCCGGGACGCCCTGTAAATACTGACACAGTCCCGGGGACCTCCTATAAATACTGACACACTCCCCGGGGACACCCTGTAAATACTGACACACTCCGGGGACCCTCTGTAAATACTGACACACTCCCGGTGACAACCTGTAA
This sequence comes from Pristiophorus japonicus, assembly GCF_044704955.1. Classification (NCBI taxonomy): domain Eukaryota; kingdom Metazoa; phylum Chordata; class Chondrichthyes; family Pristiophoridae; genus Pristiophorus; species Pristiophorus japonicus. The sequence continues at coordinate 3,501,020 of NC_091980.1, read as the reverse complement.
GTACTGACACACTCCCCGGGGACCCCCTGTAAATAGTGACACACTCCCCGGGGACCCCCTGTAAATACTGACACACTCCTGGGGACCCCCTGTAAATATTGACACACTCCCAGGGACACTCTGTAAATACTGACACACTCCCGGGGACCTCCTGTAAATACTGATACACTCCCGGGGACACCCTGTAAATACTGACACACTCCCGAGGACCCCCTGTAAATACTGACACACTCCCGGGGACCCACTGTAAATACTGACACACTCCCGAGGACCCCCTGTAAATACTGACACACTCCCAGGGACCCCCTGTAAATACTGACACACTCCCCGGGGACCCCTGTAAATACTGACACACTCCCTGGGGACCCCCCTGTAAATACTGACACACTCCCAGGGACCCCCTGTAAATACTGACACACTCCGTGGGGGACCCCCTGTAAATACTGACACACTCCCTGGGGACCCCCCTGTAAATACTGACACACTCCCAGGGACCCCCTGTAAATACTGACACACTCCCCGGGGACCCCCTGTAAATACTGACACACTCCCTGGGGACCCCCTGTAAATACTGACACACTCCCAGGGACCCCCTGTAAATACTGACACACTCCCCGGGGACCCACCGTAAATACTGACACACTCCCTGGGGACCCCCCTGTAAATACTGACACACTCCCTGAGGACCCCCTGTAAATACTGACACACTCCCGGGGACCCCCCGAAAATACTGACACACTCCCCGGGGACCCCCTGTAAATACTGACACACTCCCCGGGACGCCCGGTAAATACTGACACAGTCCCGGGGACCTCCTATAAATACTGACACACTCCCCGGGGACACCCTGTAAATACTGACACACTCCGGGGACCCTCTGTAAATACTGACACACTCCCGGTGACAACCTGTAAGTACTGACACACTCCCCGGGGACCCCCTGTAAATAGTGACACACTCCCCGGGGACCCCCTGTAAATACTGACACACTCCTGGGGACCCCCTGTAAATATTGACACACTCCCAGGGACACTCTGTAAATACTGACACACTCCCGGGGACCTCCTGTAAATACTGATACACTCCCGGGGACACCCTGTAAATACTGACACACTCCCGAGGACCCCCTGTAAATACTGACACACTCCCGGGGACCCACTGTAAATACTGACACACTCCCAGGGAACTCCTGTAAATACTGACACACTCCCAGGGACCTCCTGTAAATACTGACATACTCCAAGGGACCTCCTGTAAATATTGACACACTCCCGGGGAACCCTGTAAATACTGACACATTCCCGGGGACCCATTGTAAATACTGACACACTCCCGGGGACCCCCTGTAAATGCTGACACATTCCCAGGGACCTCCTGTAAATACTGACACACTCCTGGGGACCCCCTGTAAATATTGACACACTCCCAGGGACACTCTGTAAATGCTGACACACTCCCGGGGACCTCCTGTAAATACTGATACACTCCCGGGGACACCCTGTAAATACTGACACACTCCCGAGGACCTCCTGTAAATACTGACACACTCCCGGGGACCCACTGTAAATACTGACACACTCCCAGGGACCCACTGTAAATACTGACACACTCCCGGAGACCCCCTGTAAATACTGACACACTCCCAGGGACCTCCTGTAAATACTGACACACTCCCAGGGACCTCCTGTAAATACTGACACACTCCCAGGGACCCCCTGTAAATACTGACACACTCCCCGGGGACCCCCTGTAAATACTGACACACTCCCTGGGGACCCCCTGTAAATACTGACACACTCCCAGGGACTCCCTGTAAATACTGACACACTCCCCGGGGACCCACTGTAAATACTGACACACTCCCTGGGGACCCCCCTGTAAATACTGACACACTCCCTGAGGACCCCCTGTAAATACTGACACACTCCCGGGGACCCCCCGAAAATACTGACACACTCCCCGAGGACCCCCTGTAAATACTGACACACTCCCCGGGACGCCCTGTAAATACTGACACAGTCCCGGGGACCTCCTATAAATACTGACACACTCCCCGGGGACACCCTGTAAATACTGACACACTCCGGGGACCCTCTGTAAATACTGACACACTCCCGGTGACAACCTGTAAGTACTGACACACTCCCCGGGGACCCCCTGTAAATAGTGACACACTCCCCGGGGACCCCCTGTAAATACTGACACACTCCTGGGGACCCCCTGTAAATATTGACACACTCCCAGGGACACTCTGTAAATACTGACACACTCCCGGGGACCTCCTGTAAATACTGATACACTCCCGAGGACCCCCTGTAAATACTGACACACTCCCAGGGACCCACTGTAAATACTGACACACTCCCGGAGACCCCTGTAAATACTGACACACTCCCAGGGAACTCCTGTAAATACTGACACATTCCCAGGGACCTCCTGTAAATACTGACATACTCCCAGGGACCTCCTGTAAATATTGACACACTCCCGGGGAACCCTGTAAATACTGACACATTCCCGGGGACCCATTGTAAATACTGACACACTCCCGGGGACCCCCTGTAAATGCTGACACATTCCCGGGGACCTCCTGTAAATACTGACACGCTCCCCGGGGACCCCCTGTAAATACTGACACAGTCCCGGGGACCTCCTGTAAATACTGACACACTCCCCGGGGACACCCTGTAAATACTGACACACTCCGGGGACCCCCTGTAAATACTGACACACTCCCCGGGGACACCCTGTAAATAATGACACACTCCTGGGGACCCCCTGTAAATATTGACACACTCCCAGGGACACTCTGTAAATACTGACACACTCCCGGGGACCTCCTGTAAATACTGATACACTCCCGGGGACACCCTGTAAATACTGACACACTCCCCGGGGACACCCTGTAAATACTGACACACTCCCCGGGGACACCCTGTAAATACTGACACACTCCCGAGGAACCCCTGTAAATACTGACACACTCCCGGGGACCCACTGTAAATACTGACACACTCCCGAGGACCCCCTGTAAATACTGACACACTCCCCGGGGACCCACTGTAAATACTGACACACTCCCTGGGGACCCCCCTGTAAATACTGACACACTCCCTGAGGACCCCCTGTAAATACTGACACACTGCCGGGGACCCCCCGAAAATACTGACACACTCCCCGGGGACCCTCTGTAAATACTGACACACTCCCCGGGACGCCCTGTAAATACTGACACAGTCCCGGGGACCTCCTATAAATACTGACACACTCCCCGGGGACACCCTGTAAATACTGACACACTCCGGGGACCCTCTGTAAATACTGACACACTCCCGGTGACAACCTGTAAGTACTGACACACTCCCCGGGGACCCCCTGTAAATACTGACACACTCCCCGGGGACACCCTGTAAATACTGACACACTCCTGAGGACACCCTGTAAATATTGACACACTCCCAGGGACACTCTGTAAATACTGACACACTCCCGGGGACCTCCTGTAAATACTGATACACTCCCGGGGACACCCTGTAAATACTGACACACTCCCGAGGACCCCCTGTAAATACTGACACACTCCCAGGGACCCACTGTAAATACTGACACACTCCCGGAGACCCCTGTAAATACTGACACACTCCCAGGGAACTCCTGTAAATACTGACACACTCCCAGGGGCCTCCTGTAAATACTGACATACTCCCAGGGACCTCCTGTAAATATTGACACACTCCCGGGGAAACCTGTAAATACTGACACATTCCCGGGGACCCATTGTAAATACTGACACACTCCCGGGGACCCCCTGTAAATGCTAACACATTCCCGGGGACCTCCTGTAAATACTGACACACTCCTGGGGACCCCCTGTAAATATTGACACACTCCCAGGGACACTCTGTAAATACTGACACACTCCCGGGGACCTCCTGTAAATACTGATACACTCCCGGGGACACCCTGTAAATACTGACACACTCCCCGGGACGCCCTGTAAATACTGACACAGTCCCGGGGACCTCCTGTAAATACTGACACACTCCCCGGGGACACCCTGTAAATACTGACATACTCCCAGGGACCTCCTGTAAATATTGACACACTCCCGGGGAACCCTGTAAATACTGACACATTCCCGGGGACCCATTGTAAATACTGACACACTCCCGGGGACCCCCTGTAAATACTGACACATTCCCCGGGGACACCCTGTAAATACTGACACACTCCTGGGGACCCCCTGTAAATATTGACACACTCCCAGGGACACTCTGTAAATACTGACACACTCCCGGGGACCTCCTGTAAATACTGATACACTCCCGGGGACACCCTGTAAATACTGACACACTCCCGAGGACCCCCTGTAAATACTGACACACTCCCGGGGACCCACTGTAAATACTGACACACTCCCAGGGACCCACTGTAAATACTGACACACTCCCGGAGACCCCCTGTAAATACTGACACACTCCCAGGGACCTCCTGTAAATACTGACACACTCCCGGGGACCCACTGTAAATACTGACACACTCCCGGAGACCCCCTGTAAATACTGACACACTCCCAGGGACCTCCTGTAAATACTGACATACTCCCAGGGACCTCCTGTAAATATTGACACACTCCCGGGGAACCCTGTAAATACTGACATATTCCCGGGGACCCATTGTAAATACTGACACACTCCCGGGGACCCCCTGTAAATGCTGACACATTCCCGGGGACCTCCTGTAAATACTGACACATTCCCGGGGACCCATTGTAAATACTGACACACTCCCGGGGACCCCCTGTAAATACTGACACACTCCCGGGGAACCCTGTAAATACTGACACATTCCCGGGGACCCATTGTAAATACTGACACACTCCCGGGGACACCCTGTAAATACTGACACACTCCCGGGGACCCCCTGTAAATGCTGACACATTCCTGGGGACCTCCTGTAAATACTGACACACACCTGGGGACCCCCTGTAAATATTGACACACTCCCAGGGACACTCTGTAAATACTGACACACTCCCGGGGACCTCCTGTAAATACTGATACACTCCCGGGGACACCCTGTAAATACTGACACACTCCCGAGGACCCCCTGTAAATACAGACACACTCCCAGGGACCCACTGTAAATACTGACACACTCCCGGAGACCCCCTGTAAATACTGACACACTCCCAGGGACCTCCTGTAAATACTGACACACTCCCAGGGACCTCCTGTAAATACTGACATACTCCCAGGGACCTCCTATAAATATTGACACACTCCCGGGGAACCCTGTAAATACTGACACATTTCCGGGGACCCATTGTAAATACTGACACACTCCCGGGGACCCTCTGTAAATGCTGACACATTCCCGGGGACCTCCTGTAAATACTGACACACTCCCGGGGACCCCCTGTAAATACTGACACACTCCGGGGACCCTCTGTAAACACTGACACACTCCCGGGGAACCCTGTAAATACTGACACATTCCCGGGGACCTATTGTAAATACTGACACACTCCCGGGGACACCCTGTAAATACTGACACACTTCCGGGGACACCCTGTAAATACTGACACACTCCCGGGGACACCCTGTAAATACTGACACACTCCCGGGGACACCCTGTAAATACTGACACATTCCCGGGGAGACTCTGTAAATACTGACACACTCCCGGGGAACCCCTGTAAATACTGACACACTCCCGGGGAACCCCTGTAAATACTGACACACTCCCGGGGAACCCCTGTAAATACTGACACACTCCCGGGGAACCCCTGTAACTACTGACACACTCCCGGGGACCCACTGTAAATACCGACACACTGCCGGGGAACCCCGGTAAATACTGACACACTCCCGGGGACCACCCTGTAAATACGGATACACTCCCAGGGACCCACTGTAAATACTGACACACTCCCGGGGAACCCCGGTACATACTGACACACTCCTCGGGACCCCCTGTAAATAGTGACACACTTCCGGGACCCCCCTGTAAATAGTGACACACTCCCAGGGAACCCCTATTAGAGACTGACACATAAGAACATAAGAAATAGGAGCAGGATTATGCCATTTAATATGGTTACAACTCTCTGGGGCAGAGAATTCCACAAATTCATGGCCCTCTGAGAGACGAAATTCCTCCCCATCTCTGTTTTAAATGGGCGGCCCCTTATTCTGAAACTCAGCCCCCTAGTTCTAGATTTCCACACAAAGAGAAACATCCTCTCTGCATCTACCCTGTCCAGCCCCCTCAGAACCTTCATTCAATAAGATCACCTCTAAGTCTTCTAAACTCCAATGAATATAGGTCCAACCTGCTCAACCTTTCTTCATTTGACAACCCCTTCATCTCAGGAATCAACCTAGTGAACTTTCCCTGAACTGCCTCCAATGCAAGTATATCCCTCCTTAAATAAGGAGAGCAAATGTTTGCCCACTCACTTAGCCTGTCTATGTCCCTTTGCAGATTCTTTGCGTCCTCCTCACAACTTGCTTTCCCGACTACCTTTGTATTTTCAGCAAATTTGGCTACATTATACTTGGTCCCTTTATCCAAGTCATTAACATAGATTGTATATAGTTGAGGACCCAGCACCAATCCCTGTGGCCCTCACTAGTTACTGTTTGCCAACCAGAAAATGACCCATTAATCCAACTCTCAGCTTTCTATTGTTAGCCAATCCTCTATCCATGCTAATATATTACCCCCTAACCCCGTGAATTTTTATCTTGTGCAGTAACCTTTTATGTGGCACCTTATCGAATGCCTTCTGGAAATCCAAATACACCACATCCACTGGTTCCCCCTTATCCACCCTGCTCATTACATTCTCAAAGAACTCCAGCAAATTTGTCAAACATGATTTCCCTTTCATAAAACCATGCTTGATTGAATTATGCTCTTCTAAATGTCTGCTACTGCTCCTTAATAATGGACTCCAACATTTTCCCAACCACAGATGTTAAGCTAACTGGTCTATAGTTTCCTGCTTTCTGTCTCGCTCCTTTCTTAAATAGGGGCGTTACATTTGCAGTTTTCCAGTCTGCTGGGACCTCCCCAGAATCCAGGGGATTTTGGTAGATTACAACCTGTTATGTCCTTAATACTCTTATGAATGACTCCACGAGGTCTAGTATTGTACTTGAGCTGTTGTGAGCTTAGTCCCATTTATTGTGTAAGGGCGAAAAGCCTTAATCAGAGATAAAGTAATTTGGTGTAATTAATATATAAAGTAAGAAAGACTGAGAGTAAGGTTTAAAATGCTTTCATGGTAGAATAGCTGAATTAGGCAAAACATAGAAGGTCAGAGAAATTCTCTTAGGAGATAAGAACACCCAGAGGATTTATGTAGACAGCTCACAGTAATAATGAGAGAAGGCCACGATGTTCCAGACACAGGAGATAAGAGGGACAAAAGCCTCTTTAAAGCCGAGTGTAACCAGACTCTGCCAAAGATAACAAGCCTGGGAAGACGTTCCCAGGAAAGTACACATAACCTGCAGGGGCTGTTCCCCAGCAACAGCAGTCAGAACTGAATGTACCAATAGAATCATTAGAAATTACTGTAACCAATGAAATTGCCTGTAACCTGGTATCGACCAATGTATTAGTAGTAGGTGGGAGGGGACTGGCGGCAAATACCCAATGGAACACTTCCCTGCCTAATTTCTGTATTTCGACTCTATAAACATGCAATTGCACCGCCTATCCTGTAAGATCGGCGTTGAGAGCACTCAGTAACGGTATTGACGAGGCCAGATCTCCCTTGATTAATCAGGTTTTAATAAACAACTCTTTTCTCTATAAAAGACCTTTCTCGTGTCGAGTGTTATATTTTTAATACTCCACAACACTTGGCGTAGTCGGCAGGATACAACGGGCAGCCTACAGATGAGCGTGTACGAATCCATCACGAGTATCTTTAACTACTACTCATAATCCGATGTGAGATGTTACGAGACGTGTCTGTTGCCCGGGGTACCAGAATCTGTGAAGGGTCTGTTCTGGTGTAAAAGACTTGGGGGAATTGGGAAGTCACGATAGACACTATCAGAAGGCATCGATGTGGATGTGGCCTCTGAGTTCAAGGGGAACTGGTTAGAGGCACGGGCACCATCAGTATCTAGAATACAGATAAATCGATAAGGGTATCGATGGGACTGCAGGCTCTAGGGGTAGGGGAAACCGATTACAGGGACAGTCGGTATCTAGAATACAGTTTAAATTGATAAGAAGTCGGTGGGACCAGAGACGCCGGGGTTAGGTGATACAAGTGGGAAGACGTCAGTATCTGAGAATACAGTGAAATCGATATAAGGGTAGACATACCAAATTGAGTATGGCGTGTAAAGATATATTAGATTGGGGGGTAGATATTTTTCGGACGACCATAAAAAAACCTGATAGTGACAATCTCAAGTGACGTATGGATCCAAAAATAGAGCCGGCCAAACAATAAACTTTGTTGAATGAAGAGAGACTTTTGAATGAAAGTGCTTGTGTGATTTTTGACTGCGGAATATTCAACATGGAAATTAATGAATTTTTCATGTGTCTGAAAGCCTGTTTGAAAAAATGGTAGAGCTGTCTGTTTGTTTTAGCTCCACCCACTTTTTCAGACAGAGTGAAAGTTTTTTTTTAACCCTTCGTAGTGTTGTCCTGTATGTGGGAAGTTTTAAGAAAGTGTGAACCTAGAATTGAATTACATTTTAAGTTAGAAACGCAGGTGTGGATTTATTCGGATGACAAGTTACGGAGCTAGGAAATGCACAAAAGGATAGGTTTGTTGAGCAAATGATAAAAAATGCGTGTTCCTGTTGGTTTTAAAAAAAAAATTTTACACGCTCACTTTCTTGTCAAAAGAAAACACGTAATCATTGATTACATTTGGTTGAAAGACAATAAATTTAGTCTAAGAATGAACAGAGAAGGGAAGTTGTAATGCCTTTAAAAAAAAGCCTGTAACCTGTATCGACCAATGTATTAGTAGTAGCTGGGCGGGGACTGGTGGCAAATAACCAATGGAACACTTCCCCACCTAGTTTCTGTATTTTGACTTGATAAACATGCAATTGCACCACCTGTCCTGTGAGATCGGCGTGGAGAGCACTCAGTAATGGTACTGATGCGGCCAGATCTCCCTTGGTTAATCAAGTTTTAATAAACAACTCTTTTCTCTATAAAAGATCTTTCTCGTGTCGAGTGTTATATTTTTACCACTCCACAACATATTGTAACTCCAGAGTGAGGCACAAGTGTGGTGGGCAGCCTTTATCCTGGGCCCTGCACACCTATGCAGGTGACCCTCAGGTCTCCCATCGCAGTGCCCTCTGGTGGCACACCTTATGTGACTATACCGTTAGTATCCCTCGTCTATATACATGACATCACTTCCCCCCCAAGTCTTTAATGCAAATTGACTCATATATTGACGGTGACCTGGGCTTTGCTCTTCCTGGTTGACCATTGGAGGGTTACTTCTAGCTTGGGTGGGTTGGTAGTGAGATTTGCTGCCAGTGGAGGGCCCCGTGGTTTCTGGTTGTGAGTCCATGACTACTCCATTCTCCCCCCCCCACACAGAGATTGTTGTATATGCAGACTATGGATGTACTTTCTGTGTAGTCACTGAGTGATTGTGTAAGATGGAAATCTGTTACCTGATGTACTGTCAATAAGGTTTACACTGTGTACAGAGATGCTGGCACCACTAGAGGGTGCAACTGGTGGAGACCGGAGAGGGTTTCCTGCCCCTGGTGGCAGGGCCCTGTATAAAAAGCTGCCCACTATGCCTGTGCCTCACTCTGGAGTTTGGAATAAAGGACCAAGGTCACTACAGTTCAAGTACAACACATTGCCTCGTGGAGTCATTCATAAGTACATTACAGATACAACAACTGGCGACGAGAATAAGGATTTTCACGCGATCATGGCTACCTTTGGCACGCTAATAGACTTTGCAGAGGGTGATAATTGGGATGCCTTCGCGGAAAGGCTCGAGCAATATTTCGTGGCAAACGACCTGGCAGGGCAGATGGACACATTGGCGGAGAAGCGCAAGGCTATACATAAGAACATAAGAACATAAGAATTAGGAACAGGAGTAGGCCATCTAGCCCCTCGAGCCTGCTCCACCATTCAACAAGATCATGGCTGATCTGGCCGTGGACTCAGCTCCACTTACCCGCCCGCTCCCCGTAACCCTTAATTTCCTTATTGGTTAAAAATTTATCTATCTGTGATTTGAATACCTTCAATGAGCTAGCCTCAACTGCTTCCTTGGACAGAGAATTCCTCAGATTCACAACCCTCTGGGAGAAGAAATTCCTTCTCAACTCGGTTTTAAATTGGCTCCCCCGTATTTTGAGGCTGTGCCCCCGAGTTCTAGTCTCCCCGACCAGTGGAAACAACCTCTCTGCCTCTATCTTGTCTATCTCTTTCATTATTTTAAATGTTTCTATAAGATCACCCCTCATCCTTCTGAACTCCAACGAGTAAAGACCCAGTCTACTCAATCTATCATCATAAGGTAACCCCCTCGTCTCCGGAATCAGCCTAGTGAATCGTCTCTGTACCCCCTCCAAAGCCAGTATATCCTTCCTTAAGTAAGGTGACCAAAACTGCACGCTGTACTCCAGGTGCGGCCTCACCAATACCCTGTACAGTTGCAGCAGGACCTCCCTGCTTTTGTACTCCATCCCTCTCGCAATGAAGGCCAACATTCCATTCGCCTTCCTGATTACCTGCTGCACCTGCAAATTAACTTTTTGGGATTCATGCACAAGGACCCCCAGGTCCCTCTGCACCTCAGCATGTTGCAATTTCACCCCATTCAAATAATATTCCCTTTTACTGTTTTTTTTTCCAAGGTGGATGACCTCACACTTTCCGACATTGTATTCCATCTGCCAAACCTTAGCCCATTCGCTTAACCTATCTAAATCTCTTTGCAGCCTCTCTGTGTCCTCTACACAACCCGCTTTCCCACTAATCTTTGTGCCATCTGCAAATTTTGTTACACTACACTCTGTCCCCTCTTCCAGGTCATCTATGTATATTGTAAACAGTTGTGGTCCCAGCACCGATCCCTGTGGCACACCACTAACCACCGATTTCTAACCCGAAAAGGACCCATTTATCCTGACTCTCTGCTTTCTGTTAGCCAGCCAGTTCTCTAACCATGCTAATACATTTCCTCTGACTCCGCGTACCTTTATCTTCTTCAGTAACCTTTTGTGTGGCAACTTATCGAATGCCTTTTGGAAATCTAAATACACCACATCCATCGGTACACCTCTATCCACCATGCTCGTTATATCCTCAAAGAATTCCAGTAAATTAGTTTAACGTGATTTCCCCTTCATGAATCCATGTTGCGTCTGCTTGATTGCACTATTCCTATCTAGATGACCCGCTATTTCTTCCTTAATGATAGTTTCAAGCATTTTCCCCACTACAGATGTTAAACTAACCGGCCTATAGTTACCTGCCTTTTGCCTGCCCCCTTTTTTAAACAGAGGCGTTACATTAGCTGCTTTCCAATCCGCTGGTACCTCCCCAGATTCCAGAGAATTTTGGTAGATTATAACGAATGCATCTGCTATAACCTCCGCCATCTCTTTTAATACCCTGGGATGCATTTCATCAGGACCAGGGGACTTGTCTACCTTGAGTCCCATTAGCCTGTCCAGCACTACCCCCCTAGTGATAGTGATTGTCTCAAGGTCCTCCCTTCCCACATTCCCATGACCAGCAATTTTTGGCATGGTTTTTGTGTCTTCCACTGTGAAGACCGAAGCAAAATAATTGTTTAAGTTCTCAGCCATTTCCACATTTCCCATTATTAAATCCCCCTTCTCATCTTCTAAGTGACCAACATTTATTTTAGTCACTCTTTTCCGTTTTATATATCTGTAAAAGCTTTTACTATCTGTTTTTATGTTTTGCGCAAGTTTACTTTCGTAATCTATCTTTCCTTTCTTTATTGCTTTCTTAGTCATTCTTTGCTGTCGTTTAAAATTTTCCAAATCTTCTAGTTTCCCACTAACCTTGGCCACCTTATACGCATTGGTTTTTAATTTGATACTCTCCTTTATTTCCTTGGTTATCCACGGCTGGTTATCCCTTCTCTTACCGCCCTTCTTTTTCACTGGAATATATTTTTGTTAAGCACTATGAAAGAGCTCCTTAAAAGTTCTCCACTGTTCCTCAATTGTGCCACTGTTTAGTCTGTGTTTCCAGTCTACTTTAGCCAACTCTGCCCTCATCCCACTGTAGTCCCCTTTGTTTAAGCATAGTACGCTCGTTTGAGACACTACTTCCTCACCCTCAATCTGTATTACAAATTCAACCATACTGTGATCACTCATTCCGAGAGGATCTTTTACTGGGAGATCGTTTATTATTCCTGTCTCATTACACAGGACCAGATCTAAGATAGCTTGCTCCCTTGTAGGTTCTGTAACATACTGTTCTAAGAAACAATCCTGTATGCATTCTATGAATTCCTCCTCCAGGCTACCCCATGCGATTTGATTTGACCAATCGATGTGTAGGTTAAAATCCCCCATGACTACTGCCGTTCCTTTTTCACATGCCTCCATTATTCCCTTGATTATTGCCCGCCCCACCGTGAAGTTATTATTTGGGGGGCCTATAAACTACGCCCACCAGTGACTTTTTCCCCTTACTATCTCTAATCTCCACCCACAATGATTCAACATTTTGTTCATTAGAGCCAATATCGTCTCTCACATTTGTTCATTAGAGCCAATATCTGCCCTGATATCATCCTTTATTAACAGAGCTACCCCACCTCCTTTCCCTTCTCGTCTATCTTTCCGAATCGTCAGATACCCCTGTATGTTTAATTCCCAGTCTTGGCCACCCTGCAACCACGTTTCTGTAATGGCCACCAAATCATACCCATTTGTAATGATTTGTGCCGTCAACTCATTTACTTTATTTCGAATTCTGCATGCGTTTAGGTAGAGTGTTTTAATACTAGTTTTTAAACCATGATTTTTAGTTTTGACCACTCTTGCAGGCCCTTTATATTCATATATATTGTCCCTTCCTATCGCCTTGTGGTTTACACTTACCCCAGTGCTACTCTGCTCTGTTGCCTCCTGCCTTTTGCATTCTTTCTTGGGATCCTGTTCATCTGAGCTCTCACCCACTCTAACTAGCTCAGAGCCCTCTCCTGGGTTCCGAATACTCCTCGCATTGAGGCACTGAGCTTTCATGCTTGCCTTTTTATTACACTTTGACCCTTTAGAATTTTGCTGTACAGTGGTCCTTTTTGTTTTTTGCCTTGGGTTTCTCTGCCCTCCACTTTTACTCATCTCCTTTTGTCCTTTGCTTTTGTCTCCTTTTTGTTTCCCTCTGTCTTCCTGCATTGGTTCCCATCCCCCTGCCATATTAGTTTAACTCCTCCCCAACAACACTAGCAAACACTCCCCCTAGGACATTGGTTCCGGTCCTGCCCAGGTGCAGACCGTCCGGTTTGTACTGGTCCCACCTCCCCCAGAACCGGATCCAATGCCCCAGGAATTTGAATCCCTCCCTGCTGTACCACTGCTCAAGCCACGTATTCATCTGCGCTATCCTGCGATTCCTACTCTGACTAGCTCATGGCACTGGTAGCAATCCCGAGATTACTACTTTTGAGGTCCTACGTTTTAATTTAGCTCCTAGCTCCTTAAATTCGTCTCGTAGGACCTCATCCCTTCTTTTATCTATACCGTTGATACCAATGTGCACCACGACAACTGGCTGTTCACCCTCCCTTTTCAGAATGTCCTGCACCCGCTCCGAGACATCCTTGACCCTTGCACCAGGGAGGCAACATACCATCCTGGAGTCTCGGTTGCAGCCGCAGAAACGCCTATCTATTCCCCTTACAATTGAATCCCCTATCACTATCGCTCTCCCACTCTTTTTCCTGCCCTCCTGTGCAGCAGAGCCAGCCACGGTGCCATGAACTTGGCTGCTGCTGCCCTCCCCTGATAAGTCATCCCCCTCAACAGAACTCAAAAAAGTGTATCTGTTTTGCAGGGGGATGACCGCAGGGGACCCCTGCACTATCTTCCTTGCTCTGCTCTTCCTGCTGGTCTTCCATTCCCTATCTGGCTGTGGACCCTTCACCTGTGATAAGACCAGTTGTGGGCCCGAGGTCTACCGCCTCGTCAGCTGGTACCCAGAAAGGCCAAGGATAAGACATACGATGAGCTGACTGAACTAATTCGTGACCAACTTAAACCAAAAGAGAGCATCCTCATGGCCAGGCACAGATTCTACACTCACCGCAGACCTGAGGGCCAGGAAATTGCAAAATATGCTGCCGACCTCAGGAGACTTGTGACACCGTGTGATTTCGGCATGCTCCTTGCATTGCGAGACAGCTTCATTATAGGAATTGGCCATCAGGGCCTCCTTCACAAGCTATTATCTGCCAACACCACAGTCAACCTGCAGAAGGCCATCAGCATCAGTCAGGCTTTCATGACCTCGACCTGCAGTACCAAGCAAATCATTCATCCTGTGGACTCAAACTCGGCAAGTACTGTACACAGAATGGTGCCTTTCACAGGCAAGACTGTAGAATGTGGCTCTGCCACTTGGAAGAAGGTGGATGGGGAAGATCCAGTGGAAATGGGAAGACCTCCTCACTCCAGCAATCGATGTCCCCCGTGCTCAGAGGCAGAGCAAAACCTCACCTTCGCTTGGGCCAGGCACCAGAGAACAGACCAGCGCAGCACCTGAGGCACAGACCGTCCATCACGACTGCGTGGCAATGATCCGACCGGATCGATCTAAAAGTACCTTCCCGGCTCCAGTGGCAGGACTCCTGGGGAGGAAGATTGAATTCACAGGCACTCTTCCAACTTTTGTGGCAGAATCGCGGGAGAGAAGGATCAAGGCAGTCGACCTCGAGGACAGAGGCAAGATGGCGTTCCTGCTGCAGCGAGGGGCAGCGTGGCTGAAAGAAAAGATGTCCGCGGCCAGACCATGAGGTGCAACCCTGAGGGACCAACACGTGGTGTCTAACAAAGGATCTGATTGGGGTAAAGTCAGCAGGGTTCTCTTAAAGGAGACCTGCAACCAACTAAACTTAAAGAGACATTGTATGCATGGCAATCAATGTAACGAACTGATTAAGATTGTGAACAAAATGTTGTTGTGAGATGTCGGGAATAGAGTGTCCCTAGAGTAGCAAGCGAGTGAATTCGGGAGGGTAAAGGCACTGATCCTGATACCCTGCCCCAGGTCTATCCCACGCTGCAGGCACCCGATGGCACTATTCACCACGACCTGGAAATGAAAACGATGCCAATACGCGCAGTCGGCCGCTGTTGCCCACCACCTGGGTGGAGACGGAGCAGCCCCCAGACCCAGTCACTACCTCGGCCATGTCCGGGAGCGAAAGGTCAGAACCGAGTTCCCCAAACGGGACCTGGAACAGCCAGGTTCCCAACACCGTGAGAGAGCAGGCAGAAGATTCTGCAGCCCTCAAAGGAGGACAGGGAGGCCACACACATCTGTGGCTCTGCCCACCACTAGGCAACGGCAAAGGCCCTGAGTCCTGGCAAGGTGAGCGAACCAAGCCCCCCCCCCGCTGGCAGGGGGCACAGCACCGCCATCAGACGACTAGGACCCCGTCCGGTTGCTCTGGAACCAGTGTCCTCGCGCAAACCTGTACTGCTACCTCAGTACTGACCGTGACTGAACTAATTATGCAATCTACCCAATCCTAGCGCACGACCATAAAACGTAACGAATGTAAGTCACTGAACCAAGCTGTCACGATACAAACTGTGTCTGATCCTGTATGTTAATGTAACGGGCCAGCGCATGATCTCGCTGTGTGGGGGGGAGGGGAGGGGGGGTCGGGGGAATGGATGTATGTAACCATGGACACACACATAGATCACACCCAGAACCCACTGGAATCTCCACTGCATCAGCGAACCATCCAAACTGGTAACCACTACTCAATGTTGTAGCAAAAGGACTTGGGGCTTAACAGGGAGAGAGCCAAGCCAAAGCACAGCCAAGGTGCAAGTGCTATTGGCACTTAAGTCTGGGGAGAGCTAAGGCAGAGCACATAGTGCAAAGGTAATTGGCACAAAGGACTTGGGGGAGAGTGATGTTATATATGCAGACTATAGATATACTCTCTGTGTAGTCACTGTATAGTTGCATAAGATGAAGACTGGTTTACCTGATGTTCTATCAAGAAGGTTTACACTGTGTGTATACTATGCTGGCACCACTAGAGGGTGCAACTGGTGGAGACCGGGGTGTTTCCTGCCCTGGTGGCAGGGCCCTGTATGAAAGGCTGCCCACCATGCCTGTGCCTCACTCTGGAGTTACGAATAAAAGACCAAGGTCACTACAGTTTGAGTACAACACATTGCCTCATGGAGTCATTCATAAGTACATCACAGACATAACAGCGATCATGTTCATGGCCTGTTACAGGCAAGTTGCATTCAAGTTCATCACATGGGTTTTACATTTACATCTTGGTACATTTGTTGGGTGGATTACAGTTGCATTTCTTTTTGTGTGGTACATTTACAAGATCAGTACAGGTATATCAGTACAGGTACACAAGGACAGTCTAGTTTCAGCACGGCCGGATGAGATCCGGGTCGTCTGGTGGCGGTGCAGTGCCCCATGCTAGTGGGTCTGTGGGCGAGGTGAGCTCATTTTGCTTGAGTTGCTGGAGCTCAGGGCTCTTGCCGTTACTCCTAGTGTCGGGCAGGCCCAGAGACAGCTGATGTGTCTGTGACCTCCTTGTCCTTTTCGTTTGCACAGTGTCGCTGCTGCTCCCTGGGAAGCGGTCTGAGCGAGTGAACGTTTTGTCTAAGCGACGGTGGGGCTGCCTCGTCTTGTCTAGCAGTTCACAGGGGACTGCTGACTCGCTTTCCTCGAGGGCACCGTTGTGAGCTCTCTCTAGTTTGGGATCCTGGCTGGTCCAGGTCCCGTTCGGAGGAGCCGTTGCGGGTGACCCTTCGCTCTTGGACCTTGCCGTGGTGGCGAGTGGGTTTGTGGGCTGTGCTTTTTCCACCCGGGTGGTGGGCGACGGTAGCTGACTGCGAGCATAGGCGCAGTTTACTGTTTCTGCCCCGTGGCGGTTCATGCCATCGGGTGCCTGCAATGTTAAACCGATCTGAGGCAGGGTATCACTACCGGTGCCTGTGCTCTCCGGGGATCGTTTACTCTGCGGGTTGTCTACTTCTGTCAGCTGTGGGGACACTTTATGATACAGTGTTCTGGTCCCGAGGACACAGGCTACAGCATTGGGTAGCCCGCTGGACCTGTATACGACCGTTAGGTGTCCGCCCGCTACATTGGCTGATTGCAATTTGCACCAGACATCGCTCAACAACATTTTGCTCGTTACAGCTGGACTTTTACTTTGGTTACCAATTTCAAGCAGTTCATTCAAAAATGGCAGGTTGCTGGCCTCCTTTAAAATGGCCTTACTACCTTTACCCCAATCGTCCTTCTTGCGTGGAACCACGTGTCATTGCTCCATTAGAGCGGCACCTCGTGGTTTGGACGCCAGCTTTTCTCTGTCCATGATGTCGACTGCCGCGAACTTCTTTCCCAGGGATTCTGCCAGTGAAGCTGGGAAGACGCCCTCGGATCTAATCTTCCTCCCCAGGAGTCCTGCCACTGAAACTGGGAAGGTGCGTTCGGGTCATCTCGGCCAGATCATCGCCCCGCAGTCGTGATGAGCGGTCTGTGCCTCGGGGGCTGCGCGGGTCTGCTCTCTGGTGCCTGATCCAACCGAAGGTGGGGGCTTGCTCTGCCTCTGAGCACGGGGAACGTCGATCGCTGGAGGGATGAAGTCTTCCCAGTTCCAATGAATCTTCCCCATCCATCTTCTTCCAAGATGAGAGGGGATCTCATAGAAACATACAAAATTCTGACGGGACTGGAAAGGTTTGATGCAGGAAGAATGTTCTCGAAGTTGGGGAAGTCCAGAACCAGGGGATGCAGTCTAAGGATAAGGGGTAAGCCATTTAGGACTGAGATGAGGAGAAACTTCTTCACTCAGAGAGTTGTTAACCTGTGGAATTCCCTATCGCAGAGAGTTGTTGAGGCCAGTTCATTGGATATATTCAAGAGGGAGTTAGATGTGGCCCTTACGGCTAAAGGGATCAAGGGGTATGGAGAGAAAGCAGGAAAGGGGTACTGAGGGAATGATCAGCCATGATCTTATTGAATGGCGGTGCAGGCTCGAAGGACCGAATGGTCTACTCCTGCACCTATTTTCTATGTTTCTATGTTTCTGTATAAGTAGCGTTGGACCATCACTTGAAACAATCCCCAATGGTAAATTGTGCACTTACATCGCACTACCGACAACTGATGTCAGTTCCTCGGTGTAGGTGTGCAGCTTTGCCTGAACCGGGACCAGCTTGGGTCGTTCAGCTTGATCGTTCCATAGCCTCTCAAAGGCTTCCTGGCTCATTGCTGACTGACTCGCCCCCGTGTCCACTTCCATGAAGACTGGAACGCCATTTATCTCGACTTCCATTATCACTGGAGGACAATCTGTGGTGCAGGTATATACTCCATACACTTCGTCCTGGGACTGAGCCGCCTCTCTCGCCATCTCCTTGTAATCCGCGCTGGATTCACAGCCATCTGCTGACTCCTCTTCCACGTGGTGAGTCACAGCTCTTTTGCACATTCGCTGGAGGTGGCCCTTTGTGCTGCAGCCTTTGCACACAGTCTCTGAACCGACACTGATGGACCCTGTGATTACCTGCGCAACACCAGCATGGTGCTACTCGGCTTGGGTTTGCACCCCTCGTCAGACTCTGAGTTAAAAGACTCGGGGGCCTGTACACTCTGCCCTGGGCAGATTCACGTTCAACAGTTCTGCCTGTGAAAGGCGCCATTCTATTTACAGTACTTGCCGGGTTTGAGTCCTGAGAGTGAGTCATCATCTGCTTGGAGCTGCAGCGTGAGGTCATGAACGCCTGGCTGATGCTGATGGCCTTCTGCAGAGTGACGGTGGTTTCGGCAGACAGTAGCCTGTGAAGAACAGCCTCATGACCGATGCCAATTATGAAGATATCCCATAATGCATTGGGTCGGCAGCGTACTTCTCGATTTCCTGGCCCTCGGAGCGGCGGTGTGTATAAAATCGATGCCTGGCCGTGAGGATGCTCTCCTTCAGTTTGAGTTGGTCTCGAATTAGCACTTTCAGCTCCTCGTATGATTTGGTTATTGTTTTCTCTGGTGCAAGCAAGTCCCTAATGGGGCCGTAGACCGCGGGCCCACAACTGGTCAACAGGATAGCTCTGCGCTTATCTGCCAGCGTGGGCGGATCATCGCCTACCAGGTCGTTTGCTACGAAATATTGATCGAGCCGCTCTGTAAAGGCTTCCCAATCTTCACCCTCTGAGAACTTTTCTAATGCACCAATGTTAGTCATTTTTGTGTGAAAGTTCGTAATCTCGTCGCCAGTTGTTATGTCTTTAATACTCTTATGAATGACTCCATGAGGTCTAGTATTGTACTTGAGCTGTTGTGACCTTAATCCCATTTATTGTAACTCCAGAGTGGGGCACAAGCATGGTGGGCAGGCTTTTATACTGGGCCCTGCACACCTATGCAGGTGACCCTCAGGTCTCCCACTGCAGTGCCCTCTGGTGGCACACCTTATGTGATTATACAGTCAGTATGCAGGTCGACATACATGATATCAAAATAATGGATTGCAGCATTTTTCCAACGACAGATGTTAGGCTAACTGGTCTATAGTTTCCTGCTTTCTGTCTGCCTCCTTTCTTAAATAGGGGCGTTACATTTGCAGTTTTCCAATCTGCTGGGACCTCTCCAGAATCCAGGGAATTTTGGAAGATTACAACCAATGGATCCACTCTCTCTGCAGCCACTTCTTTTAAGACCCTAGGATGTAAGCCATCAGGTCCAGGGGACTTGTCCGCCTTTAGTCCCATTATTTTACCGAGTACTTTTTCTATAGTGATAGTGATTGTATTAAGTTCCCACCCCCACCCAATAACCCTGGATTATCCACTATTGGGATGCTTTTAGTGTCTTCTACCATGAAGACCGATACAAAATATTTGTTCAAACTCTCCGCCATTTCTCTGTTCCCTATTATTAATTCCCCAGTCTCATCCTCTAAGGGACTAATGTTTACTTTAGCTACTCTCTTCCTTTTTATATATCTGTATAAACTCTTACTGTCTCTTTTTATATCTGTTTTACTCTCATAATCTATCTTCTCTCTCTGTCATTTTTTCGTCATCCTTTGCTGGTTTCTAAACATTTCCCAATCCTCTGGCCTACCACTAATCTTCACATCATTGTATGCCTTTGTATTCAATTTGATACCATCCTTTACTTCCTTAGTTAGCCACGGATGGTTCATCCTTCTCATGGAGTCCTTCTTTCTCATTGGGATATATCTTTGCTGAGAGTTATGACATATCTCCTTAAATATTGCCACTGACTTTCTACCGTCTTACCATTTAACATATTTTACCCGTCCACTTTAGCCAACTCTGCCTTCATACCCTTGTAATTACCTTTATTTAAGTTCAGGACACTAGTTTGAGACCTAGCTTTCTCACCCTCAAACTGGATTTGAAATTCTGCCATGCTATGATCATTCTTCCCAAGAGGATCCTTCACTACGAGATCATTAATTAATCCAGCTTCGTTACACGTTACCAGATCCAAAATAGTCTGCTCCCTGGTTGGTTCCACAATGTATTGTTCCAAGAAACCATAGAAACATAGAAACATAGAAAATAGTTGCAGGAACAGGCCATTCGGCCCTTTGAGCCTGCACCACCATTCAATATGATCATGGCTGATCATGCAACTTCAGTACCCCATTCCTGCTTTCTCTCCATACCCCTTGATCCCTTTAGCCGTAAGGGCCATATCTAACTCCCTTTTGAATATATCTAACGAACTGGCCTCAACAACTTTCTGTGGTAGAGAATTCCACAGGTTCACAATTCTCTGAGTGAAGAAGTTTCTCCTCAACTCAGTCCTAAATGGCTTACCCCTTATCCTTAGACTGTGACCCCTGGTTCTGGACTTCCCCAACATCGGGAACATTCTTGTTGTATCTAACCTGTCTGGTCCCGTCAGAATTTTATGTTTCTATGAGATCCCATCCCGTATACATTCGATGAACTCCTCCTCAAGGCTACCTTTGCCAATTTGCTTTGTCCAATCAATATGAAGATTAAAATCACCCAAGATTATTACCTTACCTTTCTTACAAGCTTCTATTATTTCTTGGTTTATACTCCGTCTGATAAGTCCTTACTATACAGTATAAATGCACACGAGGCCCATACTTGAGAGAAGATCACTCTGTGACCAGTTACCTTTATTACCAAGACCACAAGAGAATGATAAAGGGTCGAGCTTCCCCTTTTATACCGGAAAGTCCAGGTTAGGATTGTCTCCCACAAGTTCGCCCCCTGTGGTCAATGTTCTCAATGTGTACAACTTAGGTCAGTTTATAAATGGGTTACAATGATAGTTGAATACATGACATCACCTCCCCCCCCTCAAAGTCTTATTGGGATCACAGGTTGAGTCTCTCTGGTGGTTTACGCTCTCTTGTAGAGCGCCTGAGTTGGGGCTCCGGTTGTTGGGCGCTGGCCTGAGTGTCTGCTGTTTGCGGTGCCTCAGACCTGTCCAGACTGCCCACAGTGACTGGGCTCTCCTCCCTTTGGTTCCGGTGTTCGGTCACCTGTGGTGGAGCAAACTCTACGTCGTGTTCTTCCTCTGCTTCTTCAATGGGGTTGCTGAAACTCCTTTTAGTTTGATCCACGTGTTTGCGGCAGATTTGTCCATTGGTAAGTTTAACTACCAAAACCCTATTCCCCTCTTTGGCAACCACAGTGCCTGTGAGCCATTTGGGCCCTGCAACGTAATTAAGGACAAAACCAGGGTCATTGACATCAATACATCGTGCCCTCGCATTCCTGTCATGGTAGTCACATTGTGACTGGTGCCTGCTCTCAACAATTTCTTTCATAGTAGGGTGTATAAGGGATAACCTGGTTTTGAGCGTTCTTTTCATTAGCAGCTCTGCAGGTGGAGAGTGTGGTCAGGATCTATTGGCCAACAAGAGGTGTGATAAGCGGCTTTGTAGGGAACCCCCTTGGATTCTGAGCATCCACTGTTTGATTATCTGCACTGCTCGTTCTGCCTGGCCGTTTGAGGCCGGCTTGAACGGTGCCGTTCTGACATGGTTAATTCCATTGCCTGCCATGAAGTCCTGGAATTCAGTGCTTGTGAAGCACGGGCCATTGTCGCTGACCAAGACATCCAGTAGACCATGGGCGGCAAACATTGCCCGTAGACTTTCTACCGTGGCAGAGGATGTGCTTGAATTTAAAATGGCACACTCAATCCATTTGGAGTAGGCGTCTACTACAACCAAAAACATTTTTCCCATGAAAGGACCTGCGTAGTCCACATGGATGTGTGACCATGGCTTGGCGGGCCAGGACCAGGTGCCAAGGGGGTTTCCCTGGGCGCATTGCCCAGCTGGGCACACGTGTTGCACCTGCGAACACAAAGTTCCAGGTCTGCATCTATCCCTGGCCACCAAACGTGTGACCTGGCAATTGCCTTCATCATGACAATGCCCGGGTGCTCATTGTGAAGTTCTCTGATAAACACCTCTCTGCCCTTCTGGGGCATGACTACTCGGTTTCCCCATTGGCCTGAATCGAGAGTTCATCCTTGCGCCTGTGAAATGGTTTAAACTCCTCAGGGCATGCCCCTTGCGTGGCTGCCCAGTCCCCATTCAGGACACATTTCTTAACTAAAGACAGTAGCGGGTCTTTATTTGTCCAGACTTTAATCTGACGGGCTGTCACAGGTGAGCCTTCGCTTTCGAAAGCTTCAACAGCCATGACCATCTCAGCATCATGCTCAGTTGCCCCCTCAATGGTGGCTAGTGGTAGCCTGCTGAGTGCATCGGCGCAGTTTTCGGTGCCCGGTCTGTGCCGAATTGTGTAGTCATAGGCGGCTAATGTAAGTGCCCACCTCTGTAGGTGGGCTGATGCATTCGCATTTATGGCCTTGTTGTCGGCCAAAAGGGACGTTAGGGGTTTGTGATCTGTCTCCAGCTCAAATTTCCTGCCAAACAGGTACTGGTGCATTTTTTTTACTGCATATACACATGCGAGCGCTTCCTTTTCTACCATCCCGTAGCCCCTTTCTGCCTGGGACAGACTTCTGGAGGCATAAGCTACCGGCTGTAACTGACCATTGGCGTTCACATGCTGCAACACACACCCGACCCCATAGGACGACGCATCGCACGTTAAAACTAGTTTCTTACACGGGTCAAAAAACTTTAACAGTTTGTTGGAGCATCACAAATTGCGTGCTCTATCAAAAGCCCTTTCCTGGCTGTCCCACCAGACCCAATCGCGACCTTTGCGTAGGAGCACGTGTAGCGGCTCTAGCAGCATGCTCAATTTGGGAAGAAAGTTACCAAAATAGTTCCGGAGCCACAGGAACGAACTCAGCTCCGTCGTGTTACGGGGTCTGGGTGCTCACTGGATCGTTTCTGTTTTGGATGCAGTAGGGCTGATCCCGTCTGCTGCTACCCTCATCCCCAGGAATTCTACCTCTGGAGCTAAGAAGACGCACTTCGCCTTTTTCAATCACAGCCCTGCCCGGTCCAGTCTGCGTAGCACCTCCTCCAGGTTGTGGAGGTGTTCTTCAGTATCACAACCCGTGATGAGGATATCATCCTCAAAAACCACCGTCCTTGGAATCGACTTGAGGATCGCGGCGGCCGAACGATTCCAGAACGGATATCTGTTACACTCAAACAACCCCTTGTGTGTCGTGATGGTGGTCAGCTTCTCCCTCGCCAGCTCCTGGGTCATGTAAGCTGAGGTCAGGTCCAATTTTTTTAAAAGTTTGCCACTGGATAGCGTCGCAAAGAGGTCCTCCGCTCTCGGTAGCGGGTACTGGTCTTGGAGTGACACCCGATTGATGGTAAGAACATAAGAACATAAGAATTAGGAACAGGAGTAGGCCATCTAGCCCCTCGAGCCTGCTCCGCCATTCAATAAGATCATGGCTGATCTGGTCGTGGACTCAGCTCCACTTACCCGCCCGCTCCCCGTAACCCTTAATTCTCTTATTGCTTAAAAATCTATCTATCTGTGACTTGAAAACATTCAATGAGCCAGCCTCAACTGCTTCCTTGGGCAGAGAATTCCACAGATTCACAACCCTCTGGGAGAAGAAATTCCTTCTCAACTCGGTTTTAAATTGCCTCCCCCGTATTTTGAGGCTGTGCCCCCTAGTTCTAGTCTCCCCGACCAGTGGAAACAACCTCTCTGCCTCTATCTTGTCTATCCCTTTCATGATTTTAAATGTTTCTATAAGATCACCCCTCATCCTTCTGAACTCCAAGGAGTAAAGACCCAGTCTACTCAATCTATCATCATAAGGTAACCCCCTCATTTCTCGAATCAGCCGAGTGAATCGTCTCTGTACCCCCTCCAAAGCCAGTATATCCTTCCTTAAGTAAGGTGACCAAAACTGCATGCAGTACTCCAGGTGCGGCCTCACCAATACCCTGTACAGTTGCAGCAGGACCTCCCTGCTTTTGTACTCCATCCCTCTCGCAATGAAGGCCAACATTCCATTCACCTTCCTGATTACCTGCTGCACCTGCAAACTAACTTTTTGGGATTCATGCACAAGGACCCCCAGGTCCCTCTGCACCTCAGCATGTTGTAATTTCTCCCCATTCAAATAATATTCCCTTTTACTGTTTTTTTTTTTCCCCAAGGTGGATGACCTCACACTTTCCGACATTGTATTCCATCTGCCAAACCTTAGCCCATTCACTTAACCTATCCAAATCTCCTTGCAGCCTCTCTGAGTCCTCTACACAACCCGCTTTCCCACTAATCTTAGTGTCATCTGCAAATTTTGTTACACGACACTCTGTCCCCTCTTCCAGGTCACCTATGTATATTGTAAACAGTTGTGGTCCCAGCACCGATCCCTGTGGCACACCACTAACCACCGATTTCCAACCCGAAAAGGACCCATTTATCCCGACTCTCTGCTTTCTGTTCACCAGCCAATTCTCTATCCATGCTAATACATTTTCTCTGACTCCGCGTACCTTTATCTTCTGCAGTAACCTTTTGTGTGGCACCTTATCGAATGCCTTTTGGAAAGAGATGGTGTAATCGCCACATATCCTGACCGACCCATCCGCCTTGAGCACCAGCACGATCGGGCTCGCCCAGTCACTGAATTCGACTGGCGAGATGATGCCTTCCCTCAGTAGGCAATCCAATTCGCATTCTATCTTTTCCCGCATTACGTACGGCACCGCTCTGGCCTTGTGGTGTACTGGCCTGGCGTCCGGGTTTATGTGAATCACTACCTTGGCCCCCATGAAAGTGCCGATGCCGGGTTGAAATAATGAGTCAAATTTGTCCAGGACCTGTGAGCATGATACTCGCTCCACAGAGGAAATTGCATTGACATCGCCCCATTTCCAGTTCATGACAGCAAGCCAACTCCTCCCCAGTAGTGCGGGACCATCCCCCGGGACAATCCAGAGTGGCAACCTGTTCTCTGAATCTTTGTGGGTCACGACTACCGTGGCGCTGCCTAGCACCGGAATGATCTCCTTTGTATATGTCCGTAGCTGTGCGTCAATCGGCGATAATTTTGGCCTCCTGGCCTTGGACACCCACAACCTTTTGAACTGTTTGATACTCATCAGGGATTGGTTGGCCACGGTGTCTAGCTCCATTAATACTGGGATGCCATTGAGGAGCACTTTCATCATTATCGGTGGTGTCCTGGTGTATGAACTGTATATGTGCTCCACATGAACTCGCTGAACTTCAGCTTCCAGCGATTTCCCTCAGTATTCATTTGGCCTCGTAGGGCTTACATTGGGCCCGTCCTCCTCGTACTTCAACCTGGCTGCAGGCTTCCTGCACATATACACCAAGTGACCGCTGACATTGCAGTTTCTGCAGGTATATTGCTGATACCTGCAAGCTCTGGCTGTGTGTTTGCCTCCACACCTCCAGCATGAGCTGGAGGCCCCGTTGTTGGAAACAAAAGGTCCATTACCAGTCGATCATCTCTGACTGTATCTGTAACTGTCCTTAAGCGCACCATTAACAGGTGTTGATGTCCCCATTACTGGCCGCATTGTCCATTGCGAAGGCATGAATCGCCGTTCAGCTAGCCATTGTCTCTGTTGAATTCCCCCTTTGGGTTCGACTACATGCTCGGGCATGTCCGATTGCCCCTGTCTGCCTGGAGAACTGTGTGCCGCGTTAACAATGTTGACTCCCTGGTGGTTTGCCGCATTTGAGCCAAGATTTTTGTCATACATCATTCTGGTCTCTTCCTCCCCTGAGATAAATGTCTGGGCTATCAGAGCCACCGCTTCCAAGGTCAGGTCTTTGGTCTCAATCAGTTTCCTGAAAACCCCAGCGTGCCCGATGCCCTCAATAAAATAGTCTCGCAGCATCTCCGCTTTGCATGTATCTGGGAACTTACATAGGCTCGCCAGTCGCCGGAGGTCTGCCACGAAGTCTGGAACGCTTTGCCCTTCTCGCCGCCGGTGTGTGTAAAACCAATGTCTCGCCATGTGCATGCTGCTCGCCGGTTTAAGGTGTTCCCCGATCAACTTACTGAGCTCTTCAAACGTCTTGTCCGCCGGCTTCTCTGGTGCTAGAAGATCCTTCATCAGGGAGTAGGTCCTGGATCCACAAACCGTCAGGAGATGAGCCCTGCGTTTGTCGGCCGAATCCTGTCCCAGCCATTCCTTAGTGACAAAACTTTGCTGTAGTCTCTCAATAAAGTCGTCCCAATATCCTCAACACAGTACCTCTCTTCTGTGCTGCTAGTGGCCATGCTCGCGTGGTTTAAATCCCAGTTTCTCGTCGCCAATGATAAGTCCTTACTATACAGTATAAATGCACACGAGGCCCATACTTGAGAGAAGGTCACTTTGTGACCAGTTACCTTTATTACCAAGACCACAAGGGAATGATAGTGGGTGGAGCTTCCCCTTTTATACCGGAAAGTCCAGGTTAGGAGTGTCTCCCACAAGTTCGCCCCCTGTGGTCAATGTTCTCAAGGTATACAACTTAGGTCAGCTTATACATGGGTTACAATGATAGTTGAATACATGACTCTGTCCAACAGTGTAGCTACTTAGGAGACCTATAGACTACGTCCACCAGTGATTTTTTCCCCTTATTATTTCTTATCTCCACCCAAACTGATTCTACATCTTGATCTTCTGAGCCAATATCATTACTGCACTGATCACATCCTTTACTAACAGAGCTACCCCACCTCCTTTTCCTTTCTGTCTATCCTTTTGAATTGTCAAATACCCCTGAATATTCAGTTCCCAGCCTTGGTCCCCTTGCAACCATGTCTCAATAATGGCTATCAGATCATACCCATTTATACCTGTTTGTGCCGTCAACTCATCTATCTTGCTACGAATGCTGCGTGCATTCAGATAAAGAGCTTTTAATTTGATCTTATGTCTATACGTTCTGTCCCTTCCTGGCTTTCATTACCCCTATCGCTACCCTGCAACTTTGCATTCCCCTTTCTCTTTATACAGTTCCCCTCCCCCCCAAATATTTAGTTTAAAGCACTACTGACAGCCCTAGTTATTCACTTCGCTAGGACACTAGCACCAGCCTGGTTCAAATGAAGCCCTTACGGCTAAAGGGATCAAGGGGTATGGAGAGAAAGCAGGAAAGGGGTACTGAGGGAATGATCAGCCATGATCTTATTGAATGGTGGTGCAGGCTCGAAGGGTTGAATGGCCTACTCCTGCACCTATTTTCTATGTTTCTATGGAGTCAAGTTTCGGGCCGTGCCTAGAACGGCGCAGCCCCCGAACCGCGCCTGATTTCCGCGCTCAAAACCGCGCCGAAAACTTACCTCGGTATTCTCCACTCCCTCCGGTCGATCCAGGCCCTCGGCACAGCGCAGCACGAGCTGTGGGGGGCGGAGCCAGGTCCCGGCATGAAAACAGTGCCGGGACCTCTGCACATGCGCGCTACAGTGGCCGCGCATGTGCAGTAGCTCCAGGCGCCTGAGGCTGTGTGGGAGGGGCCCGAAGCACGCAGCCCCTAGCCCTGGCCCAATGGGCTCACTGGGGCTGCGAAGATCAGGCTGCACCTCCCTCCTCCAGCTCCTGCTCTGGCTGTGGGCTCCAGCTTCCTCCCCTGTTCAGCTCAAGCTCCCTCTGGCTCTCCCACCTGCTCCGCCCCCCCCCCCCAGCTCCTGCTCCTCTCCAGCTCCCCCCACCACCCCACCGCTTCAGGTCCGGTCCGCTCCCTCTTCCTTCGGCAACCGAACCGACGTATTCGGTCCAGCTTCTTCTCATCGGCTGGGCCCATTCAGCCTCCCCCCTCTCCTCCCTCTCCCTCCCCTCTCCCTCCCTCCCCTCTCCCTCCCCTCTCCTCTCCCCCTCCCCTCTCCTCTCACGCCCCTCTCCCTTCTCCCTCCTCTCCCCTCCCCCCTCTCCCCCCTCTCCTCCCTCTCACTCTCCTCTCCCTCCCCTCTCCCTCCCCTCTGCTCACTCCCTCCCCTCTCTTCTCCCCCTCCCCTCTCCTCTCCCCCTCCCCTCTCCTCTCATGCCCCTCTCCCTTCTCCCTCCTCTCCCCTCCCCCCTCTCCCCCCTCTCCTCCCTCCCCCTCTCCTCCCTCCCACTCTCCCTCCCTCCCTCTCACTCTCCTCTCCCTCTCCTCTCCTCTCCCTCTCCTCTCCTTCCCTCCCCCTCTCCTCCCTCTCACTCTCCTTTCTCCCTCTCACTCTTCCTCCCTCCCCTCTCCTCCCTCTCACTCTCCCTCCCTCCCTCTCACTCTCCCTCCCTCCCTCCCCTCACTCTCCCTCCCTCCCTCTCACTCTCCTCTCCCTCCCCTCTCCCTCCCCTCTCCTCTCCCCCTCCCCTCTCCTCTCCCCCTCCCCTCTCCTCTCACGCCCCTCTCCCTTCTCCCCCCCCTCCCCTCCCCCTCTCCCCTCCCTCCCCTGTCCCTCCCCCCTCCCTCCCCCCTCTCCTCCCTCTCACTCTCCTCCCTCTCACTCTCCCTCTCCTCTCTCTCTCTCTCCCTCTCACTCTTCCTCCCTCCCTCCCCTCTCCTCTCTCTCCCTCCCCTCTCCCTCCTCTCTCCTCTCCCCTCCCCTCTCCTTTCATGCCCCTCTCCCTTCTCCCCCCCTCTCCCCTCCCTCCCTCTCCCCTCCCTCCCCTGTCCCTCCCCCCTCTCCTCCCTCTCACTCTCCTCCCTCTCACTCTCCCTCTCCTCTCCCTCTCTCTCCCTCTCCTCTCCCTTCCTCTCCTGTCCCTCCCCCCTCTCCTCCCTCTCACTCTCCTCTCCCTCTCCTCTCCCTCCCTCCCCTCTCCCTCCTCTCTCCTCTCCCCCTCCCCTCTCCTCTCACGCCCCTCTCCCTTCTCCCCCCCTCCCCTCCCCCCTCTCCCCCATCCCTCCCTCCCGTCCCTCTCCTCCCCCTCCCTCCCCGCTCCCTCTCTCCCTCTCTCTCCCTCTCCTCTCCCTTCCTCCCCTCTCCCTCCCCTCTCCTCTCCCCCTCCCCTCTCCCCCCTCCCCTCTCCCCCTCCCTCCCTCCCTTCCCTCTCCTCTCCCCTCCCTCCCCACTCCCTCCCCTCTCCCTCTCTCTCCCTCTCTCTCCCTCTCTCTCTCTCTCCTCTCCCTCTCTCTCCCTTCTCCCCCCCTACCATCCCTCCCTTCCCTTTCCTCCCCCTCCCTCCCCGCTCCCTCCCCTCTCCCTCCTTCTCCTCTCTCTTCCCCTCCCTCCCCTCCCCCTCCTCTCCCTTCTCCCCCCTCCCCTCCCCCCTCTCTCCCCTCCCTCCCTCCCTTCCCTCTCCTCCCCCCTCCCTCCCCGCTCCCTCCCCTCTCCCTCTCTCTCCCTCTCCTCCTCGCTCCCTCCCCTCTCCCTCCTTCTCCTCTCTCTTCCCCTCCCTCCCCTCTCCCTCCTTCTCCTCTCTCTCCCCCTCCCCCCCTCTCCTCTGCCCCCTCCCTCCCTCCGCTTCCCCCCTCCCTCCCTCTCCTCTCCCCTCCCTCCCTCTCCTCCCCTCACCTCCTCCTCCACCCCCCTCCTCCCCTCGCTGTCAGAAACACAGAGACACTGACAGAGAGAGAGAGACAGACATTGACAGAGAGACACACTGGGGGGCCCTGCCCCAGCTCGCGGTTGGAGGGCTCCCGGTGCTGCAGTCGGTAAGTAGAAACGTAATTTTTTATTTATTGATGTTTACATTTTTTTTATTTTGTATTTTTTTATTTTTTTTGATTGATTTATTGGTTGGTTGATTGATTTATTTATCATTTATTATTGATGATGGCTCTATTTGTAAAAGTGATGTGTTTAATGTTTGTAAACTTCCCTCCCCGAAGCCATCTCTCGTTCCCTACTCCTGATTTTCTAAGTGTAGGCAAGGTTTTTCTGAGCGTACAAAAATCTATACTTACTCCATTCTAAGTTAGTTTGGAGTAAGTTTTCGCTGCCTAAACTTGCAAAACAGGCGTAAGTGGCTGGACACGCCCCCTATTGAAAAAAAAAACTGTTCCAAAATGAAACTGTTCTAACTGACTAGAACTGGAGCAAACTAAATGCCGAGAATTGCAATTTCTAAGATGCTCCATTCTAAACCAATTGCTCCAAAAAAATAGGAGCAACTCAGGCCGAAACTTGACCCCAAAGTTTCTGAGCCCGTCCCAATGGAACAGCTCCCTCTTACCCCAGTACTGGTGCCTGTGTCCCACAAACCAAAACCCACTGCTCCCACACCAGTCTTTGAGCCGTGTGTTTAACTCTCTGACCTTATTGACCCTATGCAGATTTGCTCGTGGCTCAGGTAGTAATCCAGAGATTAATACTTTTGTGGTTCTGCTTTTTAATTTAGTCCCGAGCTGCTCATAATCCCCCAGCAGAACCTCTTTCTTTGTTCTACCTCTGTCGTTGGTACCCACGTGGACCACGACAACTGGATTGTCCCCCCTCCCACTCCAAGTTCCTCCCCAGCCCTGAGTAGATGTCCTTAACCCTGGCACTGGGCAGGCAACACAGCCTTCGGGACTCACGCTCTCGGCTGCAGAGAACAGTATCTATCCCCCTAATGATACTGTCCCCTGCCACCACAGTGTTTCTTTTTACTCCCCCCACTTGCTGTGGTCAGTTTGCTCATCCTCCCTGTGTTCCCTGCCGGGGACCCCCTGTAAATAGTGACACACTCCCGGGGACCCCCTGTAAATAGTGACAAACTCCCGGGGACCCCCTGTAAATACTGACACACTCCCGGGGATCTCCTGTAAATACTGACACACTCCCGGGGACACCCTGTAAATACCGACACACTACCCGGGGACCCCCTGTAAATACTGACACACTCCCGGGGACCCCCTGAAATACCGACACACTCCCCGGGGACCCCCTGTAAATACTGACACACTCCCCGGGGACCCCCTGTAAATACTGACACACTCCCAGGGACCCGCTGTAAATAGTGACACACTCACGGGGACCCCCTCTAAATACTGACACACTCCCGGGGATCTCCTGTAAATACTGACACACTCCCGGGGACACCCTGTAAATACTGACACACTCCTGGGAACCCTGTAAATACTGATACACTCCCGGGGACCCCCTGTAAATACTGACACACTCCCGGGGACCCCCTGTAAATACTGACACACTCCCGGGCACCCCCGTAAATACTGACACATTCCCGGGGACCCCATGTAAATACTGACACATTCCCGGGCACCCCCTGCAAATACTGACACACTCCGAGGGACACCCTGTAAATACTGACACACTCCCGGGGACCCCCTGTTAATTCTGACACACTCCCGGGGACCCCCTGTAAATACTGACACACTCCCGGGCACCCCCTGTAAATACTGACACACTCCCGGGGACCCCCTGTAAATACTGACACACTCCCGGGGACCCCCTGTAAATACTGACACACTCCCGGGGACCCCCTGTAAATACTGACACACTACCGGGGACCCCAGTAAATACTGACACACTCCCGGGGACCTCCTGTAAATACTGACACACTCCCCGGGGACCCCTTGTAAATACTGACACACTCCCGGGAACCCCCTGTAAATACTGACACACTCCCGGGGACCTCCTGTAAATACTGACACACTCCTGGGGATCCCTTGTAAATACTGACACACTCCCGGGGACCCCCTGTAAATACTGACACACTCTCGGGGAACCTTGTAAATACTGACACACTCCCGGGGAACCTTGTAAATACTGACACACTCCCGGGGACCCCCTGTAAATACTGACACGCTCCCGGGGACACCCTGTAAATACTGACACATTCTCGGGGACCCCTTGTAAATACTGACACACTCCCGGGGACCCTCTGTAAATACTGACACACTCCTGGGGCCCCTCTGTAAATACTGACGCACTCCCAGGGACACCCTGTAAATACTGACACACTCCCGGGGACCTCCTGTAAATACTGACACACTCCTGGGCACCCCCGTAAATACTGACACATTCCCGGGGACCCCCTGTAAATACTGACACACTCCCGGGCACCCCCTGTAAATACTAACACATTCCCGGCGACCCCCTGTAAATACTGACACATTCCCGGGCACCCCCTGTAAATACTGACACACTCCCGGGGACACCCTGTAAATACTGACACACTCCCGGGGACACCCTGTAAATACTGACACACTGCCTGGGGACCCCCTGTTAATTCTGACACACTCCCGGGGACCCCCTGTAAATACTGACACACTCCCGGGCACCCCCTGTAAATACTGACACACTCCCGGGGACCCCCTGTAAATACTGACACACTCCCGGGGACCCCCTGTAAATACTGACACACTCCCGGGCACCCCCTGTAAATACTGACACACTCCCGGGGACCCCCTGTAAATACTGACACACTCCCGGGGACCCCCTGTAAATACTGACACACTCCCGGGCACCCCCTGTAAATACTGACACACTCCCGGGGACTCCCTGTAAATACTGACACACTCCCGGGGACCCCCTGTAAATACTGACACACTACCGGGGACCTCCTGTAAATACTGACACACTCCCGGGGGCCCCCTGTAAATACTGACACTCTCCCGGGAACCCCCTGTAAATACTGACACACTCCCGGGGACCCCCTGTAAATAGTGACACACTCCCGGGGACCCCCTGTAAATAGTGACACACTCCCGGGGACCCCCTGTAAATACTGACACACTCCCCGGGGACCCCTTGTAAATACTGACACACTCCCGGGGACCCCCTGTAAATACTGACACACTCCCGGGGACCCCCTGTAAATACTGACACACTACCGGGGACCCCCAGTAAATACTGACACACTCCCGGGGACCTCCTGTAAATACTGACACACTCCACGGGGACCCCTTGTAAATACTGACACACTCCCGGGAACCCCGTGTAAATACTGACACACTCCCGGGGACCTCCTGTAAATACTGACACACTCCCGGGGATCCCTTGTAAATACTGACACACTCCCGGGGACCCCCTGTAAATACTGACACACTCTCGGGGAACCTTGTAAATACTGACACACTCCCGGGCACCCCCGTAAATACTGACACACTCCCGGGGGACCTCCTGTAAATACTGACACACTCCCGGGGAACCCCTGTAAATACTGACATGCTCCCGGGGACACCCTGTAAATACTGACACATTCTCGGGGACCCCTTGTAAATACTGACACACACCCGGGAAGCCCCTGTAAATACTGACACACTCCCGGGGACCCCCTGTAAATAGTGACACACTCCCGGGGACCCCCTGTAAATAGTGACACACTCCCGGGGACCCCCTGTAAGTAGTGACACACTCCCGGGGACCCCCTGTAAATAGTGACACACTCCCGGGGACCCCCTGTAAATACTGACACACTCCCGGGGACACCCTGTAAATACTGACACACTCCCGGGAACCCTGTAAATACTGATACACTCCCGGGGACCCCCTGTAAATACTGACACACTCCCGGGGACCCCCTGTAAATACTGACACATTCCCGGGGAACGAATGTAAATACTGACACACTCCCGGGCACCCCCTGTAAATACTGACACACTCCCGGGGACCCCCTGTAAATACTGACACACTACCGGGGACCCCCAGTAAATACTGACACACTCCCAGGGACCTCCTGTAAATACTGACACACTCCCTGGGGACTCCTTGTAAATACTGACACACTCCCGGGAACCCCCTGTAAATACTGACACACTCCCGGGGACCTCCTGTAAATAGTGACACACTCCCGGGGACCCCCTGTAAATAGTGACACACTCCCGGGGACCCCCTGTAAGTAGTGACACACTCCCGGGGACCCCCTGTAAATAGTGACACACTCCCGGGGACCCCCTGTAAATACTGACACACTCCCGGGGACACCCTGTAAATACTGACACACTCCCGGGAACCCTGTAAATACTGATACACTCCCGGGGACCCCCTGTAAATACTGACACACTCCCGGGGACCCCCTGTAAATACTGACACATTCCCGGGGAACGAATGTAAATACTGACACACTCCCGGGCACCCCCTGTAAATACTGACACACTCCCGGGGACCCCCTGTAAATACTGACACACTACCGGGGACCCCCAGTAAATACTGACACACTCCCAGGGACCTCCTGTAAATACTGACACACTCCCTGGGGACTCCTTGTAAATACTGACACACTCCCGGGAACCCCCTGTAAATACTGACACACTCCCGGGGAACCTTGTAAATACTGACACACTCCCGGGGAACCTTGTAAGTACTGACACACTTCCGGGGAACCTTGTAAATACTGACACACTCCCGGGGACCCCCTGTAAATACTGACACGCTCCCGGGGACACCCTGTAAATACTGACACATTCTCAGGGACCCCTTGTAGATGCTGAAACACTCCCGGGGACCCTCTGTAAATACTGACACACTCCCGGGGACCCCCTGTAAATACCGGCACACTCTCGGGGACCCCCTGTAAAATCTGACACACTCCGAGGGCGTTATACTGACAGTGTGAGGGAGTTCTACTGACAGTGTGAGGGAGTTATACTGCCAGTCCGAGGGAGTTATACTGACAGTGTGAGGGAGTTATACTGACAGTGTGAGGGAGCTATACTGACGGTCTGAGGGAGCTATACTGACAGTGAGAGGGAGTTACACTGATGGTCTGAGGGAGCTATACTGACAGTGTGAGGGAGTTATACTGACAGTAGGAGGGAGTTATACTGACAGTGAGAGGAAGTTACACTGACAGTGTGAGGGAGTTATACTGATGGTCTGAGGGAGCTATACTGACAGTGTGAGGGAGTTATACTGACAGTGAGAGGGAGTTACACTGACAGTCTGAGGGAGCTATACCTACAATCTGAGGGAGTTATACTGATGGTCTGAGGGAGCTATACTGACAGTCTGAGGGAGCTATACCTACAATCTGAGGGAGTTATACTGATGGTCTGAGGGAGCTATACTGACAGTCTGAGGGAGCTAAACCTACAATCTGAGGGAGTTATACTGACGCTCTGAACCTCATGGACCGATTGTTGCAGCCTGCAGTAACACACAGCCACCAGAAGGGGGAAGCAGAGTCTGAGTGGATGTCTTGATCGAACTCATCGACCCGTCGTTTCCTGACCCTTCGCGGACGGGCTGGAAAGTCAGGCCTGCCCGAAACGTGTCACACCTGCCGCTGTCGAGATGGTTTCTCTGCCGCTGTGGATGAGGTGGCCTCCTGTGTGAAAGTCAGCTCTTGCCCATCTGTTTTGGAGCGGACCGGAAGTGGGTCACGATGGGGGCGGTATTGGGGCAGTGAGCACACGAGAGGGGCAGAAGTGGACGTGGGATGGATTGTCTGTCGCTGTCAGTCATCAGCGCACCATGGAGTATAAAAGCAGGGAAGTCTTGCTCCAGTTATACAAGGTATTGGTGAGGCCACACCTGGAGTACTGCGTGCAGTTTTGGTTTCCATATTTACGAAAGGATATACTTGCTTTGGAGGCAGTTCAGAGAAGGTTCACTCGGTTGATTCCGGGGATGAGGGGGTTGACTTATGAGGAAAGGTTGAGGAGGTTGGGCCTCTACTCATTGGAATTCAGAAGAATGAGAGGTGATCTTATCGAAAGGTATAAGATTATGAGGGGGCTCGACAAGGTGGATGCAGAGAGGATGTTTCCACTGATGGGGGAGACTAGAACTAGGGGGCATAATCTTAGAATAAGGGGCCGCCCATTTAAAACTGAGATGAGGAGAAATTTCTTCTCTCAGGGGGTTGTAAATCTGTGGAGTTCGCTGCCTCAGAGAGCTGTGGAGGCTGGGTCATTGAATATATTTAAGATGGAGATAGACAGATTTTTGAGCGATAAGGGAGTGAAGGGTTATGGGGAGCGGGCGGGGAAGTGGAGCTGAGTCCATGATCGGATCAGCCATGATCGTATTAAATGGCGGAGCAGGCTCGAGGGGCCGAATGGCCGACTCCTGCTCCTATTTCTGATGTTCTAAAGACGAGAGCTCTGCCATTCCATATGTTGGGCCCACCGGACCACCAGGGAGGGGTTTGCCGGGCCAAGAGGGGGTGCCAGGCTGCCTGTTGGTGGCCCGGCCGAACCCGGGGGGGGGGGAGGGCATAAATGACCAGGTTGGCCTGGCAGTCGGCCGACATAAAAAGTAAAATGGCGGCCCAGCAGGGCGCCCTCCCCGTGAGTGGCCTCCATGTTGCCGTGGCTCAGGCAATGAACGCAGCGAGAGAAAAGTCCGTCAGGGGCACCGCTCGGCCGCCCGAAGATTATTTTGAGCTGAATTTTGCTTGCGGTGCGGGGGATGGGCGGTGCGCGCCTTGATGACGCGCTCAGGAGGGGTCAGAGGTCGACGGCCGCGGGGCGGAAGTGGGGGCCGCTGGAAAAACCACGGGGGAAACTTTCGCGAACGCCGGCCGTTCGACTCCGGCCCGTGGCTGCCGCTCTCCGGCGGGAAGTGGCATTTTCGGGGGGGGCTGAATTTCTGCCCCACGGCCGAGCCCCACATTCAATCAGCACTCGTTCATTGAGCCAATCCGTGTCAGGTGTGGCTCAGTGGGCAGCACCCTCTCGCCTCTGAGTCAGGAGGTTGTGGCTTCATGTCCCACTCCACAGACATGAACCCAACAATCCAGGCCAACACTCCCAGTGCAGTACTGAGGGAGTGCCGCACTGTCGGAGGGGCAGTACTGAGGGAGCGCCGCACTGTCGGAGGGGCAGTACTGAGGGAGCGCCGCACTGTCGGAGGGGCAGTACTGAGGGAGCGCCGCACTGTCGGAGGGGCAGTACTGAGGGAGCGCCGCACTGTCGGAGGGGCAGTACTGAGGGAGCGCCGCACTGTCGGAGGGGCAGTACTGAGGGAGCGCCGCACTGTCGGAGGGGCAGTACTGAGGGAGTGCTGCACTGTCGGAGGGACAATACTGAGGGAGCGCTGCACTTTCGGAGGGGCAGTACTGAGGGAGTGCTGGACTGTCGGAGGGACAATACTGAGGGAGTGCTGGATTGTCGCAGGGACAGTACTGAGAGAGCGACGCACTGTCGGAGGGCAGTACTGAGGGAGTGCCGCACTTTCGGAGGGGCAGTACTGAGGGAGCACTGCACTGTCGGAGGGGCAGTACTGAGGGAGCACTGCACTGTCGGAGGGGCAGTACTGAGGGAGCGCCGCACTGACGGAGGGGCAGTACTGAGGGAGCGCCGCACTGTCGGAGGGGCATTACTGAAGGAGCGCTGCACTGTCGGAGGGACAGTACTGAGGGAGTGCCGCATTGTCGGAGGGGCAGTACTGAGGGAGTGCTGCACTGTCGGAGGGGCAGTACTGAGGGAGTGACGCATTGTCGGAGGGGCAGTACTGAGGGAGTGCTGCACTGTCGGAGGAGCAGTACTGAGGGAGTGACGCATTGTCGGAGGGGCAGTACTGAGGGAGCACGGCACTGTTGGAGGGGCAGTACTGAGGGAGTGCTGCACTGTCGGAGGGGCAGTACTGAGGGAGTGCCACACTGTCGGAGGGGCAGTACTGAGGGAGCGCCGCGCTGGTGTTACTGAGCCACTCTTGATGACGGACATTGAAGTCCCCCACCCAGAGTACATTCTGTGTCCTTGCTCCTCTCACTGCTTCTGCCCAAGTGGTGTTGAACATGGCGGAGTTCTGGTTCATCAGCTGAGGGAGGGCAGTGGGTAATCAGCAGGAGGTCTCCTTGCCCGTGTTTTAGTCGTGTTATCCGTGCTCTTTCCCCACAGCCCTGCAAAATGGTTCCCGACAAACATCAATCCAATTCCCGTTTGACAGTCACTACCCTTCCCACCGCCCTTTCAGGCAACGCGTTCCCGATCACAACAACTCGCTGTGTAAACACATCCTCCTCCTCTCCCCCCGGTTGCCAATGACGATAAGTCTGTCTCCTGCGTCAGATACGGCCGATTTCGCTGCTCTCATCACTTCTTACTCCGTCAGTTCAGCTCCCCCCTACCCCCCGGCTTCCTCTCCACTTCCTCTCCCTTCTGACCTCTTCCTGCTTTCTATAAATTTCCCACTTCTCTTAACCGTGTTCTCCAACAAAACCTCCGCGAAGATTTAACCCACTCGTCGACATGCAGAGGACATGGGGCGGTGGCGGGGTCAGTGTAGACATTTGAACGACAAGGTTCGCCATCTCTCCGCGAATGGACCTCGGGTTTATTCGGGGGGGCCCATCAAACTCTCGCTGTTACTCTGTCGAGGGCCCACCAGATAAGGCAGATACCCCGGATTATTGGGGCAATAGGCAGCACTCCCGTCCCTGAATCAGAAGGTAGAGAATCGTAGAATAAAGCACCATTCGGCCCATCGAGTCTGCGCCATCTCTCTCGAAGAGCGACACAGTCAGTCCCACTCCCCCCACTCTCTCCCCATATTCCTGCAACTTTTTTCCCTTCAATTAGTTATCCAACTCCCTTTTGAAGGCTGCTGTTGAGTCTGCCCCCAACGTCCTCTCGGAGGCCGTGCAGTCCAGATCCTAACCACTCGCTGTGTAAGAACGCTTTTCCTCGTGTCTCCTCTGGTTCTTTTGCCAATCGCCTGAAATCTGTGCCTTCTGGTTATCGATCAGCCAATGGGAACAGTTTCTCCCTATCTACTCTTTTAAACCCCTCGGTCAAATCTCGGCTTAACCTTCTCTGCTCCAAGGAGAACAACCCCGGTTTCTCCAGTCTCTCCACGTCACTGTAATCCCACATCCCTGGGACAATTCTCCTCGATCTCTTCTGCACCCTCTCAAGGCCTTCACATCCTT
Organism: Pristiophorus japonicus; assembly: GCF_044704955.1. Lineage (NCBI taxonomy): Eukaryota > Metazoa > Chordata > Chondrichthyes > Pristiophoridae > Pristiophorus > Pristiophorus japonicus. The sequence goes on along the minus strand of NC_091980.1, from coordinate 3,461,596 downwards.
CCTAAAGTGCGGTGCCCAGAGTTAGACGCAGAACTCCAGCTGGGGCCTATCCGGTGTTTTATACAGGTTCATCATCACCTCCTTTTTTTGTGCAAGTCCCACTATTGTGACTTTGAGCACAAAATCCAGACTGATACCCCCAGGGGCAGTACTGAGGGAGCACCGCACTGTCAGAGGGGCAGTACTGAGGGAGTGCCGCACTGTCGGAGGGGCAGTAGTGAGGGAGTGCCGCACTGTCGGAGGGCAGTACTGAGGGAGCCCCGCACTGTCGGAGGGGCAGTACTGAGGGATGCTGCACTGTCGGAGGGGCAGTACTGAGGGAGTGCCGCACTGTCGGAGGGGCAGTACTGAGGGAGTGCTGCACTGTCGGAGGGGCAGTACTGAGGGAGTGCTGCACTGTCGGAGGGGCAGTACTGAGGGAGCGCCGCACTGTCGGAGGGGCAGTACTGAGGGAGTGCCGCACTGTCGGAGGGGCAGTACTGAGGGAGTGCCGCACTGTCGGAGGGGCAGTACTGAGGGAGCGCCGCACTGTCGGAGGGGCAGTACTGAGGGAGCGCCGCACTGTCGGAGGGGCAGTACTGAGGGAGTGCCGCACTGTCGGAGGGGCAGTACTGAGGGAGCGCCGCACTGTCGGAGGGGCAGTACTGAGGGAGTGCCGCACTGTCGGAGGGGCAGTACTGAGGAAGTGCTGCACTGTCGGAGGGGCAGTACTGAGGGAGTGCTGTCTTTAGAGTGAGATGTTAAACCGAGGCCGAATCTGTCCTCTCAGATTAATTTAAAAGATTCCATGGATCAAAGAATAGCAGGGGAGCTATCCCAAGTGTCCTGGGCCCAATATTTATCCCTCAGTCAGCATCACTAAGAAAAACAGATGATCTGTTTGTGGGCACAAATTTGCTGCCACATTTCCTGCATGAAAACAGTGACTGACCTTCAAAAGTGTTTAATTGTCTGTAAACTGCCTCGGAACATCCTGAGGTTGTGAAAGGGGCAACAGAAATTCTCACAAGGAGAATCGGAGCGTAGGAATTAGTGACTGTGACAGTTTTTCCACAGGAAAACGCACCTGAAAATCGACTGAAATCCGAAACATTCTGCAGGAAGGGCGGTGTACATGCTGTGGATGTGTTCTGACTAGAAATAATCGGAGGCCACTCAGCCTCTTGACCCTGTACTCACTGCCCCGTGTCCTAACTCGCACCGAGTCCCGCTCACCCATCACCCCCTGTGCCCCATGTCCTAACTCGTACCGAGTCCCGCTCACCCATCACCCCCTGTGCCCCATGTCCTAACTCGTACCGAGTCCCGCTCACCCATCACCCCCTGTGCCCCATGTCCTAACTCGTACCGAGTCCCACTCACCCATCACCCCCTGTGCTCACTGCCCCGTGTCCTAACTCACACCCAGTCCCGCTCACCCATCACCCACTGTGCTCACTGCCCCGTGTCCTAACTCACACCCAGTCCCACTCACCCATCACCCCCTGTGCTCACTGCCCTGTGTCCTAACTCGCACCCAGTCCCGCTCACCCATCACCCCCTGTGCTCACTGCCCCGTGTCCTAACTCACACCGAGTCCTGCTCACCCATCACCCACTGTGCTCACTGCCCCGTGTCCTAACTCGCACCCAGTCCCGCTCACCCATCACCCCCTGTGCTCACTGACCTCGTGTCCTAACTCACACCGAGTCCCGCTCAACCATCACCCCCTGTGCTCACTGCCCCATGTCCTAACTCACACCGAGTCCCGCTCACCCATCACCCCCTGTGCTCACTGCCCCGTGTCCTAACTCGCACCAAGTCCCGCTCACCCATCACCCCCTGTGCTCTCTGACCCGTGTCCTAACTTGCACCGAGTCCCACTCACCCATCACCCCATGTGCTCACTGACCCATGTCCTAACTCGCACCGAGTCCCACTCACCCATCACCCCCTGTGCCTCGTGTCCTAACTCGCACCGAGTCCCGCTCACCCATCACCCCCTGTGCCCCGTGTCCTAACTCGCACCAAATCCCGCTCACCCATCACCCCTGTGCCCCGTGTCCTAACTCGCACCCAGTCCCGCTCACCCATCACCCCCTGTGCTCACTGCCCCGTGTCCTAACTCGCACCGAGTCCCGCTCACCCATCACCCCCTGTGCTCACTGCCCCGTGTCCTAACTCACATCGAGTCCCGCTCACCCATCACCCCCTGTGCTCATTGCCCCGTGTCCTAACTCGCACCGAGTCCCACTCACCCATCACCCCCTATGCTCACTGCCCCGTGTCCTAACTCGCACCGAGTCCCACTCACCCATCACCCCCTGTGCTCACTGCCCCGTGTCCTAACTCGCACCGAGTCCCACTCACCCATCACCCCCTGTGCTCACTGCCCCGTGTCCTAACTCGCACCAAGTCCCACTCACCCATCACCCGCTGTGCTCACTGACCTACATTGGCTCCCGGTTAAGCAACGCCTCGATTTCAAAATTTCCATCCTTGTTTTCAAATCCCTCCATGGCCCTCCCCCCTCCCTATCTCTGTTATCTCCTCCAGCCCCACAACCTCCCGAGATGTCTGCACTCCTCTAATTCTGCCCCCCTGAGCATCCCTGATTATAATCGCTCCACCATTGGTGGCCGTGCCTTCTGTTGACTGGAACTCCCTCCCTAAACCTCTGCCTCGCTCTCCTCCTTTAAAACGCTGCTTAAAACCTCCCTCTTTGACCCAGCTTTTGGTCACCTGCCCTAATTTCTTGTGTGACTTGGTGTCAAATTTATTTGTTTTGTCTTATAACACTCCTGTGAAGCACCTTGGGATGTTTTACTAGGTTAAAGGCACTATGTAAATATCAGTTGTTGTTGTTGTTCCACCATTCAATTAGATCGCGGCTGATCTGTATCTTATCTCCATCTACCTGCCTTAATACCGTTGCCTAACAAAAAAAGGTTATCAATCTCGGTTTTGAAATTTTCATTTGACCCCCGGCCTCGACAGCTTTTTGGGGGAGAGAGTTCCAGATTCCCAGCACCCTTTGTGTGAAGAAGTGCTTCCTGACATCACCCTGAATGGCCGGGCTCTAATTTTAAGGTGACGCCCCCTTATTCTGGACTCCCCCCAACCAGAGGAAATAGTTTCTCTCTCTTTTTTTTATTCGCTTATAGGTTGTGGGTGTCGCTGGCAAGGCCGGCATTTATTGCCCATCCCGAATTGCCCCTTGAGAAGGTGGTGATGAGCCGCCTTCTTGAACCGCTGCAGTCCGTGTGGTGAAGGTGCTCCCACAGTGCTGTTAGGGAGGCAGTTCCAGGATTGTGACCCAGCGACGATGAAGGAACGGCCGATATATTTCCCAGTCAGGATGGTGTGTGACTGGGAGGGGAACGTGGAGGTGGTGGTGTTCCCATGCGCCTGCTGCCCTTGTCCTTCTAGGTGGTAGAGGTCGCGGGTTTGGGAGATGCTGCCGAAGAAGCCTTGGCGAGTTGCTGCAGTGCATCTTGTAGATGGTCCACACTGCAGCCAGGGGGCGCCGGTGGTGGAGGGAGTGAGTGTTGAAGGTGGTGGATGGGGGGGCCAATCAAACGGCTGCTTTGTCCTGGATGGTGTCGAGCTTCTCGAGTGTTGTTGGAGCTGCACCATCCAGGCAAGTGGGGAGTGTTCCATCACACTCCTGACTTAAGAACATAAGAACATAAGAAATAGGAGTAGGAGTCGGCCATTCAGCCCCTCGAGCCTGCTCCACCATTCAATAAGATCATGGCTGATCTGATCATGGTCTCAGCTCCACTTCCCTGCCCGCTCCCCATAACCCTTTACTTCCTTATCACTCAAATATCTGTCTATATCCGCCTTAAATATATTCAATGACCCAGCCTCCACAGCTCTCTGGGGCAGAGAATTCCACAGATTCACCACCCTCTGAGAGAAGAAATTCCTCCTCAACTCAGTTTTAAATGGACGGCCCCTTATTCTGAGACTATGTCCCTTAGTCCTAGTCTCCCCTATGAGTGGAAATATTCTCTCTGCATCCACCTTGTTGAGCCCCCTCATTATCTTATGTTTCGATAAGATCACCTCTCATTCTGAACTCCAATGTGCAGAGGCCCAACCTACTCAACCTATCTTCATAAGTCAACCCTCTCATCTCCGGAATCAACCTAGTGAACTTTCTCTGAACAGCCTTCAATGCAAGTATATCCTTCCTTAAATAAAGAGACAAAAACTGTACGCAGTACTCCAGGTGTGGCCTCACCAATACCCCGTGCAGTTGTAGCAGGACTTCTCTGCTTTTATACTCTATCCCCCTTGCAATAAAAGCCAAGATTCCATTGGCCTTCCTGATCACTTGCTGTACCTGCAGACTAACTTTTTGTGTTTTATGCACAAGGGCCCCCAGGTCTCTCTGTACTGCAGCATTTTGCAATTTTTCTTCATTTAAATTGAAATTTGCTTCTCTATTTTGTCTGCCAAAGTGAATAACCTCACATTTTCCCACATTATACTCCACCTGCCATTCACTTGGCCTGTCTATATCCCTTTGCAGATTTTTTGTGTCCTCACAATTTGCTTTCTCACCCATCTTTTTATCATCAACAAACTTGGCTACATTACACTCGGTCCCTTCATCCAAGTTATTAATATAGATTGTAAATAGTTGGGGTCCCAGCACTGATCCCTGCGGCACCCCACTAGTTACTGGTTGCCAAACCAAGAATGAACCATTTATCCTGAGTCTCTGTTTTCTGTTAGTTAGCCAATCCTCTATCCATGCTAATATATTGCCCCCAATCCCGTGAACTTTTAACTTGTGCAGTAACCTTTTATGTGGCACCTTATCGAATGCCTTCTGGAAATCCAAATACACCACATCCACTGGTTCCCCCTTATCCACCCTGCTCATTACATCCTCAAAGAATTCCATCAAATTTGACAAATATGATTTCCCTTTCATAGAAACATAGAAACATAGAATACAGTGCAGAAGGAGGCCATTCCGGCCCATCATGTCCGTGCCGGCCGACAAAGAGCCCCACGGCCCTCGGTCAGCAGCCCTGAAGGTTACATATAAACCTATGAACAATGAACAATGGTGGAAAGGCAAAGAGCACCCAGCCCAACCAGTCCGTCTCACACAACTACATCACCCCTTATACTGAAACATTCTACACTCCACCCCAACCGGAGCCATGTGATCTCCTGGGAGAGGCAAAAAACAGATAAAAACCCAGGCCAATTCGGGAAAAAGAAATCTGGGAAAATTCCTCTCCAACCCATCCAGGCGATCGACACTAGTCCAGGAGATCACCCTGGCCGTATTCTATTCCCTGCAGTACTTACCATTATATCTGCTCCATCCAACAAAAGGTCATCCAGTCTAATCCCAATTACCAGCTCTAGGTCCGTAACCCTGCAGGTTACTGCACTTTAAGTGCCCATCCAACCATCTCTTAAAAGTGGTGAGGGTTTCTGCATCTACCAGCCTCCCAGGCAGCGAGTTCCAGATCCCCACAACCTTCTGCGTAAAGAAGCCCCCCCCTCAAATCCCCTCTAAACCTTCCACCAATCACCTTAAAACTATGCCCCCTCGTAATAGACCCCTCCACCAATGGAAATAGACCCTTACTATCCACTATGTCCAGGCCCCTCAATATTTTGTACACCTCAATGAGGTCTCCTCTTAACCTCCTCTGTTCCAATGAGAACAAACCCAGCCTATCCAATCTGTCCTTATAACTAAGATTCTCCATTCCAGGCAGCATCCTAGTAAATCTCCTCTGCACCCTCTCTAGTGCAATCATGTCCTTCCTACAATACGGCGACCAGAACTGCACGCAATACTCCAGCTGTGGCCTTACCAAAGTACTATACAATTTAAGCATAACCTCCCTGCTCTTATATTCTATGCCTCGGCCAATAAAGGCAAGTATTCCGTATGCCTTCTTAACCATCTTAACCACCTGGCCTGCTACTTTCAGGGATCTACGGACAAGCACTCCAAGGTCCCTTTGTTACTCTACACTATTAAGTGGCCTACCGTTTAATGTGTATACCCTTTCCTTATTAGCCCTCCCAAAGTGTATCACCTCACACTTCTCTGAATTAAATTCCATTTGCCACTGCTCTGCCCACCAGACCAATAGATTGATATCCTCCTGCAGCCCATGACTTTCCTCTTCATTATCAACCACACAGCCAATTTTAGTGTCATCTGCAAACTTCTTAATCATACTCCCTATATTCAAATCTAAATCATTGATATATACCACAAAAAGCAAGGGACCCAGCACTGAGCCCTGCGGAATCCCACTAGAAACATCTTTCCAGTCACAAAAACATCCATCAACCATTACCCTTTGCTTCCTACCTCCAAGCCAATTTTGGATCCAACTTGCCACTTTGCCCTGTATCCCATGGGCTTTAACCTTCATAAAACCACGCTGACTCTGCTTGATTGAATTATGCTTTTCCAAATGTCCCGCTGCTTCTTCCTTCATAATGGACTCCAGCATTTTCCCAACGACAGATGTTAGGCTAACTGGTCTATAGTTTCCTGCTTTCTGTCTGCCTCCTTTTTTAAATAGGAGCGTTACATTTGCAGTTTTGCAATCCGCTGGGAGCTCCCCAGAATCCAGGGAATTTTGGTAAATTACAACCAATGCATCCACTATCTCTGCAGCCACTTCTTTTAAGACCCTAGGATGTAGGCCATCAGGTCCAGGGGACTTGTCCGCCTTTAATCCCATTATTTTACTGAGTACTACATTAGTGATAGTGATTGTATTAAGTCCCTCCCTCCCTATAGCCCCTGGATTATCCACTATTGGGATATTTTTAGTGTCTTCTACCATGAAGACCGATACAAAATATTTGTTCAATGTCTCTGCCATTTCCCTGTTCCCCATTATTAATTCCCCAGTCTCATCCTCGAGGGGACCAACATTTAACCACTCTTTTCCTTTTCATGTACCTGTAGAAACTCTTACTATCTGTTTTTATATTTCGTGCTAGTTTACTTTCATAATCTATCTTCCCCCTCTTTATTATTTTTTTAGTCGTTCTTTGCTGGCTTTTAAAAGTTTCCCAATCCTCCGGCCTCCCACTGGTCTTGGCCACATTGTATGCCCCTGTTTTCAATTTGATACCCTCCCTTATTTCCTTAGTTAGTCACAGATGTTTATCCTTTCTCTTACAGTCTTTCCTTCTCATTGGGATATATTTTTGTTGCGAGTTGTGAAATATCTCCTTAAATGCCTGCCATACTCATCAACTGTCCCACACTTTAATCTATTTTTCAGTCCACTTTAGCCAACTCTTCCCTCATACCTTTGTAGTCTCCTTTATTTAAGCTTTGGACCCTGGTTAGAGATCCAACTTTCTCACCCTCCAACTGAATTTAAAATTCAACCATGTTATGATCACTCTTTCCTAGAGGATCCTTTACTAGGAGATTGTTTATTAATCCTGTCTCATTACACAGGACCAGATCTAAGATAGCCTGCCCCCTGGTTGGTTCCGCAATGTACTGTTCAAGCAAACTATCCCGGATACACTCGATGAACTCTTCCTCAAGGCTACCCTGACTTGTGCCTTGTAGATGGTGGAAAGGCTTTGGGGAGTCAGGAGGTGGGACACTCGCTGCAGAATACCCAGCCTCTGACCCGCTCTTGTAGCCACAGTATTTATGTGTCTGGTCCAGTTAAGTTTCTGGTCAATGGTGACCCCCAGGATGTTGATGGTGGGGGATTCGGCGATGGTAATGACGATGAATGTCAAGGGGAGGTGGTTAGACTCTCGCTTGTTGGAGATGGTCACTGCCTGGCACTTGTGTGGTGCGAATGTTACTTGCCACTTATCAGCCCAAGCCTGAATGTTGTCCAGGTCTTGCTGCATGTGGCATGGACTGTTCCATTATCTGAGGAGTTGTGAATGGAACTGAACACTGTCCAGTCATCAGTGAACATCCCCACTTCTGACCTTATGATGGAGGGAAGGCCATTGATGAAGCAGCTGAAGATGGTTAGGCCTAGGACACTGCCCTGAGGAACTCCTGCAGCGATGTCCTGGGGCTGTGATGATTGACCTCCAACCACCACAACCATCTTCCTTTGTGCTGGGTATGACTCCAGCCAGTGGGGAGTTTTCCCCCTGATTCCCATTGACTTCAGTTTTACTCGGGCTCCTTGATGCCACACTCGGTCAAATGCTGCCTTGATGTCGAGGGCAGTCACTCTCACTTCACCTCTGGAATTCAGCTCTGTTGTCCATGTTTGGACCAAGGCTGTAATGAGGTCTGGAGCCGAGGGGTCCTGGTGGAACCCAAACTGAGCATCAGTGAGCAGGTTATTGGTGAGTACGTGCCGCTTGATAGCACTGTCGATGACACCTTCCATCACTTTGCTGATGATTGAGAGTAGACTGATGGGGCAGTAATAGGCCGGATTGGATTTGTCCTGCTTTTTGTGGACAGGACATACCCAGGCAGTTTTCCACATCGTCGGGTAGATGCCAGTGTTGTCATCATCATCATAGGCAGTCCCTCGGAATCGAGGAAGACTTGCTTCCACTCCAAAAATGAGTTCTCAGGTGACTGAACAGTCCAATACGGGAGCCACAGACCCTGTCACAGGTGGGACAGACAGTGGTTGAGGGAAGGGGAGGGTGGGACTGGTTTGCCGCACGCTCCTTCCGCTGCCTGCGCTTGGTTTCTGCATGCTCTCGGCGACGAGACTCGAGGTGCTCAGCGCCCTCCCGGATGCTCTTCCTCCACTTAGGGCGGTCTTTGGCCAGGGACTCCCAGGTGTCGGTGGGGATGTTGCACTTTATCAGGGAGGCTTTGAGGGTGTCCTTGTAACGTTTCCTCTGCCCACCTTTGGCTCGTTTGCTGTGAAGGAGTTCCGAGTAGAGCGCTTGCTTTGGGAGTCTCGTGTCTGGGGGCCATGCGGACAATGTGGCCCGCCCAGCAGAGCTGATCAAGTGTGGTCAGTGCTTCGATGCTGGGGATGTTGGCCTGGTCGAGGACACTAACGTTGGTGCGTCTGTCCTCCCAGGGGATTTGCAGGATCTTGCGGGGACATCGTTGGTGGTATTTCTCCAGTGATTTGAGATGCCAGTGGTATAACTGTATTGAAACAGCTCGGCTAGAGTCTCGCCTAGTTCTGGAGCGCACGTCTTCAGCCGCGATGTTATTTACCTTATCAACTCCTTTAATCATCTTAATACACTTTAATTAGATCGCCCCTTAATCTTCTACACTCGATGGAATACAGGCCCAGTCTGTGCAGCCTGTCCTCATAATTTAACCTTTCAGCCCCCGTATCCTGGTGAATCTGATATTCCTCCCGGAGGGGCGGGGCCCAGAACTGAAGGCAGTATTGTTCCCACCACAACTGCTAGACAACCCAGAATCTTTACCCCAGCATTGATTTCGCTGCCTGTTTGTGTCTTGAACTAAGTGTTCGGTTCCACAAACAGCTCAGATTTTTTTATGCCACTCTCAGTGGGGAAGTATTTAGTGAAAGCTCTCTTTTGAGATTCCTGCTTCCCCTCTGAGGTCGATCTTTCGATGGTGTCAGCACTCAGTTCTTTTATCTTCCCTAAGTATTTTTATTCCGGTTACATACAAAATGCTCCCCCCCTCCCCCCCCCCCCCCCCACCCCGCTAACAACGAGAGCTATTAAACTCCGGATAGGACACCCAGTGGGCCCGCTGATGGGCGCAGGACTGAACCAGGCAGCACAGGAAGATCCCACGTTCCATACACAAGCTGATTGGTTGACTTCAGCCAGAATAGCGCAGGGGCATCACAATTGGCCTCAGCGCCTTTGATAAGTGGGGCAAATATCGCCCATGCTGATTGGTGTCCAGTTGCCCCACCTCTCAATGTCGTGTCTGGCTTCTAGTTTCTCTCTGTCCGTTTGTGGCTCTCTCTCTCTCGCTCTCTGTCCCCTCTCTCTCTCTCTCTCTCTGTCTCTCTCTATCTCTGTCTCTCTCTCTCTCTCTCTGTCTCTCTGTGTCTCTCTCTATCGCTCTGTCTCTCTATCACTCTGTCTCTGTCTCTGTCTCTGTCTCTCTCTCTCTGTCTCTCTCTCTCTCTCTCTCTGTCTCTCTCTCTGTCTCTCTGTCTCTCTCTATCGCTCTGTCTCTCTATCACTCTGTCTCTGTCTCTGTCTCTGTCTCTCTCACTGTCTCTCTCTCTCTCGCTCTCTGTCCCCTCTCTCTCTCTCTCTCTCTGTCTCTCTCTATCGCTCTGTCTCTCTATCACTCTGTCTCTGTCTCTGTCTCTGTCTCTCTCACTGTCTCTCTCTCTCTCGCTCTCTGTCCCCTCTCTCTCTCTCTCTCTCTGTCTCTCTCTATCTCT
>NC_091980.1:3438762-3448762 GCF_044704955.1 Pristiophorus japonicus | reverse complement strand
TCACACCCAGTCCCGCTCACCCATCACCCCCTGTGCTCACTACCCCGTGTCCTCACTCGCACCGAGTCCCGCTCACCCATCACCCCCTGTGCTCACTACCCCGTGTCCTAACTCGCACCCAGTCCCGCTCACCCATCACCCCCTGTGCTCACTGCCCTGTGTCCTAACTCGCACCAAGTCCCACTCACCCATCACCCCCTGTGCTCACTGCCCTGTGTCCTAACTCGCACCAAGTCCCGCTCACCCATCACCCCCTGTGCCCCGTGTCCTAACTTGCACTGAGTCCCACTCACCCATCACCCCCTGTGCTCACTGCCCCGTGTCCTAACTCGCACAGAGTCCCACTCACCCATCACCCCCTGTGCTCACTGCCCCGTGTCCTAACTCGCACAGAGTCCTGCTCACCCATCACCCCCTGTGCTCGCTGCCCCGTGTTCTAACTCGCACCGAGTCTCGCTCACCCATCACCCCCTGCGCTCACTGCCCTGTGTCCAAACTCGCACCAAGTCCCGCTCACCCATCACCCCCTGTGCTCACTGCCTCATGTCCTAACTCGCACCGAGTCCCGCTCACCCATCACCCCCTGTGCCCCGTGTCCTAACTCGCACTGAGTCCCACTCACCCATCACCCCCTGTGCTCACTGCCCCGTGTCCTAACTCGCACAGAGTCCTGCTCACCCATCACCCCATGTGCTCACTGCCCCGTGTCCTAACTCGCACCGAGTCCCGCTCACCATCACCCCCTGTGCTCACTGCCCTGTGTCCTAACTCGCACCCAGTCCCACTCACCCATCACCCCCTGTGCTCGCTGCCCCGTGTCCTAACTCGCACCAAGTCCCGCTCACCATCACCCCCTGTGCTCACTGCCCTATGTCCTAACTCGCACCCAGTCCCACTCACCCATCACCCCCTGTGCTCACTGCCCCGTGTCCTAACTCGTACCGAGTCCCGCTCACCATCACCCCCTGTGCTCACTGACCCGTGTCCTAACTTGCACCAAGTCCCGCTCACCCATCACCCCCTGTGCTCACTGCCCCGTGTCCTAACTCGCACAAAGTCCCGCTCACCCATCACCCCCTGTGCTCGCTGCCCCGTGTCCTAACTCACACCCAGTCCCGCTCACCCATCACCCCCTGTGCTCACTGCCCCGTGTCCTAACTCACACCCAGTCCCGCTCACCCATCACCGCCTGTGCTCACTGACCCGTGTCCTAACTCGCACCGAGTCCCGCTCACCATCACCCCCTGTGCTCACTGACCCGTGTCCTAACTCGCACCCAGTCCCACTCACCCATCACCCCCTGTGCTCACTGCCCCGTGTCCTAACTCACACCCAGTCCCGCTCACCCATCACCCCCAGTGCTCTCTGCCCGACATAGGCTCCCGGTTAAGCAATGCCTCGATTTCAAAATTCTCCTCCTTGTTTACAAATCCCTCCATGGCCCCCGCCCCTCCCTATCTCTGTAATCCCCTCCAGTCCCACAACCCCCCAAGATGTCTGCACTCCTCTAATTCTGCCCTCCTGACATTCACTGATTATAATCGCTCCACAATCGGTGGCCGTGCCTTCTGTTGCCTGGGCCCCAAGCTCTGGAACTCCCTCCCTAAACCTCTCTAACTCGCTCTTCTCCTTCAATACCTACCTATTTGACCAAGCTTTTGGTCACCTTTCTAATTTCTACTTATGCGGCTCGGTGTGAAAGTTTTATCGCATAATACTCCTGTGAAGCACCTTGGGACGTGTCACTATGTTAAAGGCGCTATATAAATACAAGTTGTTGTTGTGTAGTCACTGTTGTAATGTGGGAACGCAGCAGCCAATTTGCGCACAGCAAGCTCCCACAAACAGCAATGTGATAATGACCAGATAGTCTGTTTTATGATATTGATTGAGGGATAAATATTGGCCCCAGGACACTGGGGATAACTCCCCTGCTCTTCTTCGAAATAGCTCCATGGGATCTTTTACATCCACCTGAGAGAGCAGACAGGGCCTCGGTTTAATGTTTCATCTGAAAGACGGCACCTCCAACAGTACGGCACTCCCTCAGTACTGCCCCTCCGACAGTGCGTGTTCCCTCAGTACTGCCCCTCCGACAGTGCAGCACTCCCTTAGTACTGCCCCTCCGACAGTGCGGCACTCCTTCAGTACTGCCCCTCCGACAGTGCAGCACTCCCTTAGTACTGCCCCTCCGACAGTGCGGCACTCCCTCAGTCCTGCCCCTCCGACAGTGCGGCACTCCCTCAGTACTGCCCCTCCGACAGTGCGTGTTCCCTCAGTACTGCCCCTCCGACAGTGCAGCACTCCCTTAGTACTGCCCCTCCGACAGTGCGGCACTCCCTCAGTACTGCCCCTCCGACAGTGCAGCACTCCCTCAGTACTGCCCCTCCGACAGTGCGGCACTCCCTCAGCTTATGTGCTCAAGTTTCAGGAATGGGACTTGAACCCACAACCTTGTGACTCAGAGGCGAGTGTGCCACGCACTGAGTCACGGCTAACACACAATACTAACTGCTCCCACCATCTCCCGAGGGAGCCTGTTCCACAGGTTGACCACTCACTCGCTGAAATAATGTTTCCACAGATCAGTTTTGAACTTGCCCCCCCGCAGTGACCACTGGTTGTGCTGTTCTGTACCGGGTGATACAGCTTGTCATGGTCGACGTTATCCAATCCCTTCACACTCCAAAAATCGGCAATCGGACCATCTCTCAACCTTCGCTTTTCCAGTGGGAACATGCCCAGTTTACATCATCGCTGCTCCTGATCCAATCCCTCCATCCTATCATTCTGATCGCTCTATCTGTGTCCTCTCAGTAGTTGCAATATCCGTTCTGTACAGTGGCGCTCAGAACGTGCGCAGTGTTCACACCAGCGACGTATAAACCGTTAGGATTATCTCACTGTTTTGGTTTAATATTGACCATTTAATACAGGTTGAACCTCCATTATCCAGAACTCCCTTATCCAGAATTCCCTTATCCAGAACCACCCCTCGTCCAGAACCATTCCCGGCCACCAGGTGGCGCATGCGCAGAACGCCGACATGAACAAATTGAAGTCCTCCCTCGCTGCCGACATCCGCAATCGCGTATCCACCGACCCCTCACCGCACCCCCCCCCCCGCCCCGCCCCCACCATGATCTCTCTGCCGCAAACCAGCCAGCCCCGATATCCCCTTCCTCAGTACAAATACCATCCAATTTAATGTGACCACCCCTCGTCCAGAAAAATCCCTTATCCGGAACAGGCCATGTCCCGAGGGTTCCGGATAAGGGAGGTTCCAGCTGTACATCCCAACAGCTGATTTGCTATATCATTGCCACCGAGCAATTTGTTCCCCCAGAGTGTCATCCTTCCACCCATCACCCCCTGTGCTCACTGCCCTGTGTCCTAACTCGCACCAAGTCCCGCTCACCCATCACCCCCTGTGCTCACTGCCCCGTGTCCTAACTCGCACCATGTCCCACTCACCCATCACCCCCTGTGCTCACTGACCCGTGTCCTAACTCTCACCAAGTCCCGCTCACTCATCACCCCCTGTGCTCACTGCCCCGTGTCCTAACTCGCAACGAGTCCTACTCACCCATCATCCCCTGTGCTCGCTGCCCCGTGTCCTAACTCGCACCAAGTCCTGCTCACCCATCATCCCCTGTGCCCCGTGTCCTAACTCGCACCGAGTCCTACTCACCCATCACCCCCTGTGCTCACTGCCCCGTGTCCTAACTCGCACCGAGTCCCGCTCACCCATCACCCCCTGTGCTCACTGACCTACATTGGCTCCCGGTTAAGCAACTCCTCGATTTCAAAATTCTCCTCCTTGTTTACAAATCCCTCCATGGCCCTCGCCCCTCCCTATCTCTGTAATCTCCTCCAGCCCCACAACCCCCCGAGATGTCTGCACTCCTCTAATTCTGCCCCCCTGACCATCCCTGATTATAATCGTTCCACCATCGGTGGCCGTGCCTTCTGTTGCCTGGGCCCCAAGCTCTGGAACTCTCTCCCTAAACCTCTCCGCTCTCTACCTCTCTCTCCTCCTTTAAGACGCTCCCTAAAACCTACCTCTTTGACCAAGCTTTTGGTCACCTGCGTTAATTTCCCCCTATGTGGCTCAGTGTCAAATTTTGTTTAATAATCATCCCTGTGAAGCACCTTGGTACATTTTACTACATTTAAGGTGCTATATAAATCCAGGTTGTTGTAGATGTGGCCCCATGCAGAGAAAGGATAGTGTTTCTTGTTCAATATTTCACTGTCCTGGCAATATATCCTGACACCTTATCTACTTTCGAAATAGCCTCACAGCACTGCTAATCCATCATCACCCCCAGAACATTCTCCCAGTCAGTAACCTTTACCCCCAGAACTTTCTCCTGCTCAGTGACCTTTACTCCCAGAACTTTCTCCTGCTCAGTGACCTTTGCCCCCAGATCCGTCTCCCGCTCAGTGACCTTTACCCCCAGATCCGTCTCCCGCTCAGTGACCTTTGCCCCCAGATCCGTCTCCCGCTCAGTAACCTTTGCCCCCAGATCCGTCTCCCGCTCAGTAACCTTTGCCCCCAGATCCGTCTCCCGCTCAGTGACCTTTGCCCCCAGATCCGTCTCCCTCTCAGTAACCTTTGCCCCAGATCCGTCTCCCTCTCAGTAACCTTTGCCCCCAGATCCGTCTCCCGCTCAGTGACCTTTGCCCCAGATCCGTCTCCCGCTCAGTAACCTTTGCCCCAGATCCGTCTCCCTCCCAGTAACCTTTGCCCCCAGATCCGTCTCCCGCTCAGTGACCTTTACCCCCAGATCCGTCTCCCTCTCAGTAACCTTTACCCCCAGATCCGTCTCCCACTCAGTAACCTTTGCCCCCAGATCTGTCTCCCGCTCAGTAACCTTTGCCCCCAGATCCGTCTCCCTCTCAGTAACCTTTACCCCAGATCCATCTCCCGTTCAGTAACCTTTGCCCCCAGATCCGTCTCCCTCTCAGTAACCTTTACCCCCAGATCCGTCTCCCTCTCAGTAACCTTTGCCCCAGATCCGTCTCCCTCTCAGTAACCTTTGCCACAGATCCGTCTCCCTCTCAGTAACCTTTGCTCCAGATCTGTCTCCCGCTCAGTAACCTTTTCCCCCAGATCCGTCTCCCTCTCAGTAACCTTTGCCCCCAGATCCGTCTCCCTCTCAGTAACCTTTGCCCCCAGATCCGTCTCCCTCTCAGTAACCTTTGCCCCCAGATCCGTCTCCCTCTCAGTAACCTTTGCCCCAGATCCATCTCCCCTTCAGTAATCTCCACGCTTGGATTGTTTCTGTCCAACTTCATCGCTCTACATTATCCAAAGAGAAAGCTGTCATTGAGACATAGCCCCGCCTTTGGCCCATATCCCTTAGTACCTTTGGTTATCAGAAATCTCTCAATCTCCGATTTAAAATTAACAATTGCCGTTTGCGGAAGAGAGTTCC
The DNA here is from genome assembly GCF_044704955.1 of Pristiophorus japonicus. NCBI lineage: Eukaryota > Metazoa > Chordata > Chondrichthyes > Pristiophoridae > Pristiophorus > Pristiophorus japonicus. The sequence goes on along the minus strand of NC_091980.1, from coordinate 3,443,321 downwards.
AAACTTCTAGCACCCGTTGCGTGTAGAGGTGTTTAATACGTTCACTCCTGAATGTTTAGACTGTGCCCCTAGTCCCAGACTCCCCAACCAACAGGAACAGTTTCTCTCCATCCACCCTATCTGTTCCCCCGAATATTTTTGCAGCCCCTCATCATTCGATCAAACAAGTCACAGCCTTCCAGACTCAACACGGACTTCAACAATTTCACATCATGACCAACGTTCCCAGGTATTCCCACACCAGCTGTTGCCGATTCTGCCATTCCCGTTTACACCCTCTCTAGACTCATCTTTTGTTCTTTAACTTGTCCCATTACCCGCTCCTTCCACCTCGCGCCATCGTCCCTTCCGTCTCGCTAATCTCTCCTGCCTTCCACCCTATCACAGACCTCCCCCTCCCCCCTTTTCCCCGCCCCTGCACTCGCTTAAAACCTGTTACATCTCTAACATTTTCCAGTTCTGACGGTGGATCACCGACCCGAAAATTAACTCGCGTTCTCCCTCCACAGATACTGCCTGACCTGCTGAGTGCTTCCAGCGTTTTCTGTTTAAATTTCAAAAAGTCCTTCAATGTTTGTGAGGTGCTTTGGGATGGCCTGAGGATGAGATAAGGTGCTATATAAATGCAAGTCTTTTCTTTCTCTGCAAGTCAACATCCTATTGGTTATGCTGATTGTTCCTCTGCAGTGATTGCAAACGTTGTAAATTCCTTTGCACCAACACGAACATGAACCACTTGTGTATCAGCCGTAGGTCAGTGGGAAGCACCCTCGCCTCTGAGTCAGAATAATCGTGGGTTCAAGTCCCACTTAAGATTTTAACACAAAAATCTAGAGTGACACTCCAATGCAGCACTGAGGGAGAACCGCACTGTCGGAGGGGCAGTACTGAGGGAGTGCCGCACTGTCGGAGGGGCAGTACTGAGGGAGCGCTGCACTGTCAGAGGGGCAGTACTGAGGGAGCGTCGCACTGTCAGAGGGGCAGTACTGAGGGAGCGCTGCACTGTCGGAGGGGCAGTACTGAGGGAGCGCTGCACTGTCGGAGGGGCAATGCTGAGGGAGTGCCGCACTGTCGGAGGGGGAGTACTGAAGGAGTGCCGCACTGTCGGAGGGGCAGTACTGAGGGAGTGCCGCACTGTCGGAGGGGCAGTACTGAGGGAGTGCCGCACTGTCGGAGGGGCAGTACTGAGGGAGTGCCGCACTGTCGGAGGGGCAGTACTGAGGGAGTGCTGCACTGTCGGAGGGGCAGTACTGAGGGAGCACCGTACTGTCGGAGGGGCAGTTCTGAGGGAGTGCTGCATTGTCGGAGGGGCAGTACTGAGGGAGCGCTGCACAGTCGGAGGGGCAGTACTGAGGGAGTGCTGCACTGTCAGAGGGGCAGTACTGAGGGAGCGTCGCACTGTCAGAGGGGCAGTACTGAGGGAGCGCTGCACTGTCGGAGGGGCAGTACTGAGGGAGCGCTGCACTGTCGGAGGGGCAGTACTGAGGGAGCGTCGCACTGTCGGAGGGGCAGTACTGAGGGAGCGCTGCACTGTCGGAGGGGCAGTACTGAAGGAGTGCCGCACTGTCGGAGGGGCAGTACTGAGGGAGTGCCGCACTGTCGGAGGGGCAGTACTGAGGGAGTGCCGCACTGTCGGAGGGGTAGTACTGAGGGAGTACCGCACTGTCGGAGGGGCAGTACTGAGGGAGTGCCGCACTGTCGGAGGGGCAGTACTGAGGGAGTACCGCACTGTCGGAGGGGCAGTACTGAGGGAGTGCTGCACTGTCGGAGGGGCAGTACTGAGAGAGCGCCGCACTGTCGGAGGGGCAGTACTGAGGGAGCACCGTACTGTCGGAGGGGCAGTTCTGAGGGAGTGCTGCATTGTCGGAGGGGCAGTACTGAGGGAGCGCTGCACAGTCGGAGGGGCAGTACTGAGGGAGTGCTGCACTGTCAGAGGGGCAGTACTGAGGGAGCGTCGCACTGTCAGAGGGGCAGTACTGAGGGAGCGCTGCACTGTCGGAGGGGCAGTACTGAGGGAGCGCTGCACTGTCGGAGGGGCAGTACTGAGGGAGCGTCGCACTGTCGGAGGGGCAGTACTGAGGGAGCGCTGCACTGTCGGAGGGGCAGTACTGAAGGAGTGCCGCACTGTCGGAGGGGCAGTACTGAGGGAGTGCCGCACTGTCGGAGGGGCAGTACTGAGGGAGTGCCGCACTGTCGGAGGGGTAGTACTGAGGGAGTGCCGCACTGTCGGAGGGGCAGTACTGAGGGAGTACCGCACTGTCGGAGGGGCAGTACTGAGGGAGTGCTGCACTGTCGGAGGGGCAGTACTGAGAGAGCGCCGCACTGTCGGAGGGGCAGTACTGAGGGAGCGCTGCACTGTCGGAGGGGCAGTACTGAGGGAGTGCCGCACTGTCGGAGGGGCAGTACTGAAGGAGTGCTGCACTGTCGGAGGGGCAGTACTGAGGGAGCGCTGCACTGTCGGAGGGGCAGTACTGAGGGAGTGCCGCACTGTCGGAGGGGCAGTACTGAGGGAGCGCTGCACTGTCAGAGGGGCAGTACTGAGGGAGCGTCGCACTGTCAGAGGGGCAGTACTGAGGGAGCGCTGCACTGTCGGAGGGGCAGTACTGAGGGAGCGCTGCACTGTCGGAGGGGCAATGCTGAGGGAGTGCCGCACTGTCGGAGGGGGAGTACTGAAGGAGTGCCGCACTGTCGGAGGGGCAGTACTGAGGGAGTGCCGCACTGTCGGAGGGGCAGTACTGAGGGAGTGCCGCACTGTCGGAGGGGCAGTACTGAGGGAGTGCCGCACTGTCGGAGGGGCAGTACTGAGGGAGTGCTGCACTGTCGGAGGGGCAGTACTGAGGGAGCGCTGCACATCGGAGGGGCAGTACTGAGGGAGTGCTGCACTGTCAGAGGGGCAGTACTGAGGGAGCGTCGCACTGTCAGAGGGGCAGTACTGAGGGAGCGCTGCACTGTCGGAGGGGCAGTACTGAGGGAGCGCTGCACTGTCGGAGGGGCAGTACTGAGGGAGCGTCGCACTGTCGGAGGGGCAGTACTGAGGGAGCGCTGCACTGTCGGAGGGGCAGTACTGAAGGAGTGCCGCACTGTCGGAGGGGCAGTACTGAGGGAGTGCCGCACTGTCGGAGGGGCAGTACTGAGGGAGTGCCGCACTGTCGGAGGGGTAGTACTGAGGGAGTACCGCACTGTCGGAGGGGCAGTACTGAGGGAGTGCCGCACTGTCGGAGGGGCAGTACTGAGGGAGTACCGCACTGTCGGAGGGGCAGTACTGAGGGAGTGCTGCACTGTCGGAGGGGCAGTACTGAGAGAGCGCCGCACTGTCGGAGGGGCAGTACTGAGGGAGCACCGTACTGTCGGAGGGGCAGTTCTGAGGGAGTGCTGCATTGTCGGAGGGGCAGTACTGAGGGAGCGCTGCACAGTCGGAGGGGCAGTACTGAGGGAGTGCTGCACTGTCAGAGGGGCAGTACTGAGGGAGCGTCGCACTGTCAGAGGGGCAGTACTGAGGGAGCGCCGCACTGTCGGAGGGGCAGTACTGAGGGAGCGCTGCACTGTCGGAGGGGCAGTACTGAGGGAGCGTCGCACTGTCGGAGGGGCAGTACTGAGGGAGCGCTGCACTGTCGGAGGGGCAGTACTGAAGGAGTGCCGCACTGTCGGAGGGGCAGTACTGAGGGAGTGCCGCACTGTCGGAGGGGCAGTACTGAGGGAGTGCCGCACTGTCGGAGGGGTAGTACTGAGGGAGTGCCGCACTGTCGGAGGGGCAGTACTGAGGGAGTACCGCACTGTCGGAGGGGCAGTACTGAGGGAGTGCTGCACTGTCGGAGGGGCAGTACTGAGAGAGCGCCGCACTGTCGGAGGGGCAGTACTGAGGGAGCGCTGCACTGTCGGAGGGGCAGTACTGAGGGAGTGCCGCACTGTCGGAGGGGCAGTACTGAGGGAGCGCTGCACTGTCGGAGGGGCAGTACTGAGAGAGCGCCGCACTGTCGGAGGGGCAGTACTGAAGGAGTGCTGCACTGTCGGAGGGGCAGTACTGAGGGAGCGCTGCACTGTTGGAGGGGCAGTACTGAAGGAGTGCTGCACTGTCGGAGGGGCAATACTGAGGGAGCGCCGCACTGTCGGAGGGGCAGTACTGAGGGAGTGCTGCACTGACAGAGGGGCAGTACTGAGGGAGTGCTGCACTGTCGGAGGGGCAGTACTGAGGGAGCGCTGCACTGTCGGAGGGGCAGTACTGAGGGAGTGCTGCACTGTCGGAGGGGCAGTACTGAGGGAGCGCTGCACTGTCGGAGGGGCAGTACTGAGGGAGCGTCGCACTGTCGGAGGGGCAATACTGAGGGAGTGCTGCACTGTCGGAGGGGCAATACTGAGGGAGCGTCGCACTGTCGGAGGGGCAATACTGAGGGAGCGCTGCACTGTCAGAGGGGCGGTACTGAGGGAGTGCTGCACTTTCGGAGGGACAGTACTGAGGGAGAGCCGCACTGTCGGAGGGGCAGTACTGAGAGAGTGCTGCACTGTCGGAGGGGCAATACTGAGGGAGCGCTGCACTGTCAGAGAGGCGGTACTGAGGGAGT